>NC_073390.1:7980245-8280245 GCF_028641065.1 Leucoraja erinaceus
GCTTGTGAAGTGAAAAGCCCTGAATTGCATTTGTCTGATGCAGGAAGATTGTTCCAGATGTTGGGGAAGTCCAGGACACGCGGGACACAGTTTAAGGATAAAGGGGAAATCCTTTAGTACTGAGATGAGGGAAACATTTTTCACACAGATAGTGGTGAGTCTCTGAAACTCTCTGCCACAGAAGGTAGTGGAGGCCAGTTCATTGGCTATATTTAAGATGGAGTTAGATGTGGCCCTTGTGGCTAAAGGGATCAGGGGGTATGGAGAGGGGGGGAGCTGTGAGGAGGATGCTAGGAGACTGCAAGGTGACTTGGATAGGCTGGGTGAGTGGGCAAATATTTGGCAGATGCAGTATAATGTGGATAAATGTGAGGTTATCCATTTTGGTGGCAAAAACGGGAAAGCAGACTATTATCTAAATGGTGGCCGATTGGGAAAGGGGGAGATGCAGAGAGACCTGGGTGTCATGGTACACCAGTCATTGAAGGTAGGCATGCAGGTGCAGCAGGCAGTAAAGAAAGCCAATGGTATGTTAGCTTTCATTGCAAAAGGATTTGAGTATAGGAGCAGGGAGGTTCTACTGCAGTTGTACAGGGTCTTGGTGAGACCACACCTGGAGTATTGCGTACAGTTTTGGTCTCCAAATCTGAGGAAGGACATTATTGCCATAGAGGGAGTGCAGAGAAGGTTCACCAGACTGATTCCTGGGATGTCAGGACTTTCATATGAAAGAGAAGACTGGAGACTGGATAGACTCGGCTTGTACTCGCTAGAATTTAGGAGATTGAGAGGGGATCTTATAGAAACTTACTAAATTCTTAAGCGGTTGGACAGGCTTGATGCAGGAAGATTGTTCTCGATGTTGGGGAAGTCCAGAACAAGAGGTCACAGCTTAAGGATAGAGGGAAAATCCTTTAAGACCGAGATGAGAAAAACATTTTTCACACAGAGAGTGGTGAATCTCTGGAACTCTCTGCCACAGAAGGTAGTTCAGGCTAGTTCATTGGCTATATTTAAGAGGGAGTTAGATGTGGCCCTTGTGGCTAAAGGGTTCAGGAGGTATGGAGTGAAGGCAGGTATGGGATACTGAGTTTAAGAGGGAACTGCAGATGCTGGAGAATCGAAGGTTACACAAAAAAGCTGGAGAAACTCAGCGGGTGCAGCAGCATCTATGGAGCGAAGGAACTAGGCAACGTTTCGGGCCGAAACCCTTCTTCAGACTGATCGGGGGCGGGGGTGGGCGGGGACAAGAAAGGGAAAAGGAGGAGGAGCCCGAAGGCTGGGGGATGGGAGGAGACAGCAGGGGGGCTGGGGAAGGGGAGGAGACAGCAAGGACTAACAAAATTGGGAGAATTCGATGTTCATGCCCCCGGGATGCAGACTCCCCAAACGGAATATGAGGTGCTGTTCCTCCAATTTCCGGTGCTGCTCGCTGTGGCCATGGAGGAGACCCAGGACAGAGAGGTCGGAGATGGAGTGGGAGGGACAGTTGAAGTGCTGAGCCACCGGGAGGTCAGTTTGGTTATTGCGGACCGAGCGGAGGTGTTCGGCGAAACGATTGCCCAACCTCCGCTTGGTCTCACCGATATAGATCTGCTGACATCTAGAGCAGCGGACGCAATAGATGAGGTTGGAAGAGATGCAGGTAAACCTCTGTCGCACCTGGAACGATTGCTTGGGTCCTTGAACGGAGTCGAGGGGGGAGGTAAAGGGACAAGTGTTGCATCTCTTGCGGTTGCAACGGAAAGTGCCCGGGGAGGGGGTGGTACGAGAGGGAAGGGAAGAATTGACAAGGGAGTTATGGAGGGAGCGGTCTTTGCCGAAGGCAGATATGGGGGGAGATGGGAAGATGTGGCGAGTGGTGGGGTCACGTTGGAGGTGGCGAAACTGACGGAGGATTACTTTTTGTATGTGACGGCTGGTGGGGTGAAAGGTGAGGACTAGGGGGACTCGGCCCTTGTGGGGGGATGGGGAGAGAGAGCAGTGTTGCGGGGTATGGAAGAGACCCTGGTGCGAGCCTCATTTATGGTGGAGGAGGGGAACCCCCGTTCCCTGAATAATGAGGACATTTCAGATGTCCTGGTGTGGAACGCCTCATCCGTGGAGCAGATGCGGCGTAGACGGAGGAATTGGGAGTAGGGGATGGAGTCCTTACAGGAAGCAGGGTGGGAAGAAGTGTAGTCCAGATAGCCATGGGAGTCAGTGGGTTTGTAGTGTATGTCGGTCAGAAGTCTATCACCTGCAATGGAGATAGTGAGGTCAAGGAATGGTAGGGAAGTGTCGGAAATGGTCCAGGTGTATTTGAGTGCCGGATGGAAGGTAGTGGTGAAGTGGATGAAGTCAGTCAGTTGTGTGCGGGTGCAGGAGGTGGCACCAAAGCAGTCGTCGATGTAGCGGAGGTAGAGGTTGGGGATGGGGCCCTGGTATGTATTGAACAAGGATTGCTCGACGTAACCTACAAATAGGCAGGGATAGCTGGGGCCCATGCGTGTGCCCATAGCTACGCCTTGTATTTGGAGGAAATGGGAGGAGTCGAACGTGAAGTTATTGAGGGTAAGGACCAGCTCCGCTAGGCGGAGGAGAGTGTCAGTGGCTGGGTATAGGTTGCTTCTCTGGTCGAGGAAGAACCGGAGGGCTATGAGACCATCGTGGTGGGGGATGGAGGTGTAGAGTGATTGGACGTCCATGGTGAAGATGAGGGGGTGAGGGCCTAGAGAATTGAATGCGCGGAGACGACGGAGAGTGTCTGAGGTGTCTTGAACATAGGTAGGGAGGGATTTAACCAAGGGTGATAGGATGGAGTCAAGGTATTTGGAAATGAGTTCGGTGGGGCACGAACAGGCAGAGACAATGGGTCTTCCGGGACAGTCAGGTTTGTGGATTTTAGGGAGAAGGTAAAATCGGGCTGTGCGGGGCTGGGGAACGATGAGGTTGGAGGCTCGGTCGGGTAGGGCATTGGAGTGGATGAAGTTGGTGATGGTGCTGGAGATGGTGGCCTGGTGCTCGTCAGTGGGGTCATGGTCCAGGGGTAAGTAGGAGGAGGTGTCCGAGAGTTGGCGCGTGGCCTCAGCTTTGTAGAGATCGGCGCGCCAGACTACCACGGCACCTCCCTTGTCAGCGGGTTTGATAACCAAATCTGGGTTGTTGCGGAGTGAGTCGATGGCAGAACGTTCATGTGGTGAGAGATTGGAGTGAGACAGGGCAGTGGAGAAGTTGAGGCGGTTGATGTCGCGACGGCAGTTATTGATAAAAAGTTCTAAAGCCGGAAATTGGCCACGAGGGGGGTTCCACGAGGAGGGGGTGCGTTGGAGACGGGAAAAGGGGTCATCAGTGGGGGGCGAGGACTCCTTCCCATGGAAGTACGCTGTGAGGCGGAGGCGACGGTAGAAGCGCTCCAAGTCGTGGTGGGCGCGGAATTCATTGAGGTGGGGACGGAGGGGGACAAAGGTAAGACCTCTGTTGAGGACAGACCGTTCGGTGTTGGAGAGGGGGAGGTCGGGGGGGATGGTGAACACCCGGCAGGGATGGGGGTTGGGGCCGGAGGAAGGCAGGTGGGTGGACTGGGGACGAGGCAATGTGTGGTGTGGTGGGGAGGCAATGGGTGGTGGGGGGGGTGAGAGGGCTGTGGTGTGGGTGGGGAAGAGCAGGGGCCACACAGTTAGAGGGGGTGGGGGGAGACTCAGTCGAACTGCCACTGAGGTAGACCAGGCTGGGTCGACTGGCACTAGGACCCAGTGGAGTCAAACCCAGGAGAGTGGGAGTAAGCAGCGTGAAGGCTTCAGGCCCAGTGGAGAGTCCAGGCTCCAGGTAAGGCGACGGCTGTGGGTTGTTGGAGGGAGGTGGAGTGGCGAGGGTCAACGGACCCGATGGTGGGAGTCCAGTGGCGCGGGTCAACGGACCCGATGGTGAGAGTCCAGTGGCGAGGGTCAACGGACCCGATGTTCGTAGTCGATGGGCGGTTGAGTCGGGGTCCGCGGGCGATGTGTGGGAGGTCCCGGTGGGCGGATGGTCGGCGGGGCGGCACGGCTCGGCCAGCCCGGGAAGGCGACGAGATGGGCGGGGTGCGGTGCAGCGGCCATGCTGGGAAAGCCCCGGTCCCGCGGCGATGCCCGGTAGGTCGGGTCCGGCGGCGATGCCCGGTAGGTCCGATCCATACGGGATACTGAGTTGGATGATCAGCCATGATCATATTGAATGGCGGTGCAGGCTCGAAGGGCCGAATGGTCTACACCTGCACCTATTTTCTATGTATCTATGTATCTATGAGATAGAGCTGTGTATCATCTGCATAGCAGTGGAAATAATTGCCATGCCTTTGAATGACTTGGCCGAGGGGGAGCATGTAGAGAGAGAAGAGAGTGGGGCCAAGGATGGAGCCTTGTGGAACCCCGCAGAAAAGGCTAGCTGGAGAAGAGAAAGAGTTGCCTATGTTGGTAGAGAGACTCCTGTTTTTAGGTAGGAAACGAACCAGCTCAGGGCAATGCCATCAATACCAACCCCGTACCGGAGGCAGTCAATTAGGATGGTGTGGTCCACTGTATCAAACGCTGCGCTGAGGTCCAGAAGGAGCAGGATTGCACAGTCGCTGGAGTCGATGGCGAGAAGGAGGTGGTTGTGTACCTTCACCAAGGCGGACTCTGTGCTGTGGTGGGCCCTGAAACCTGATTGGAAACTTTCCAGGATGGAATTTTGGTGTAGGTTGGTCTAGAATTACCTTTTCAAGGACTTTTGAGAGGAAAGACAGTTTGGAAATATGTCTGTAGTTACTAGGCAAGGTGGGGTCTGGGTTAGGTCTTTTCAGGAGTGGCTGGACCACCGCGTGCTTGAAACGGGTTGGAACATTGCCAGTGGCCAGAAAACTGGTGATGATATAGAGGATACTGGGACCGACTATTGCAAAGACATTCTTCAGAAAGGCAGTGGGAACAACGTCAAGGGGGCAGGTTGCAGGTTTAATAGTGGAGACAAGCTTTACTAGGGAGGATAGAGTAACGGTTTGGAAGCAGTCTAATTTAGAAGAACAGCCCAAAGTGACATCTAGGTCACGGATGGGAGGGCAAATATTAGTTCTGATGTTCTCAACTTTACTGGTGAAAAAAGTAGAGAATTCTTCTCACTTGGCAGGGGACCCAGCTAAGCTGGTACTGGGGGCAGGAGATATGACAGAGGTAATAGTACTAAATAGGACCTTGGAATTTTGGGCGTTTTGGGAAAAAAGGTCGGAGAAGTATTGTGATCTCACAGACTTTACTGCTTCCTGGTATTTGAGAAAATTACTTCTCAGAAGTTCAAAGGAAATTTGAAACTTATCACATTTATCTTACGTTCTGATTTTCCGCATTCTCTTCTTAGGGTTCTGGTGGTGTCATTGAGCCAAGGCCAACCTTTAGGCTTAGGCTTTTTCATTTTAAGAGGAGCAACAGAATCCAGGATGGAAGAGCAAGTGGTATTGAATAACAAAATTAGATCGTCAGTGCTGAGATGGGGGGGAGAAGCCTCAATGGTGCAGATGTCGGGAGCCGCTATCAGAGCCTCAGAGAACTTACTGGCAATAAATGAGTTTATGTAGCGGGAATAGCGAACAGGGAGATGAGATTTTGAGGGAGAGAAAGGCAGAGATGCATCAACTATAATTGCACTATGATCTGACAGACAAGCATCAATAATTTCTATATTACAAATTGGGACACCGGACGATAGCACCAGGTCCAGTGTATGGCCAAGCTTGTGAGTGGGTCCAGTGGTGAGTAGAGTCAGATTGAAGGACTCAACCAGGTGCATAAATTCACTCACCAGGGGCTTAGTAGGACAGCAGACATGAATGTTAAAATCACCAAGAATCAAAACTGTCAAATTTGGGCAAAAGTCTAGAGATAAGATCAGCAAATTGGGTGATAAAGTCCTTATGGATTTTTGGTGGAAAATACACAAGAACAATTAAGAGGAAAAAGACTAGATCTACTATAGTTAGTTGCACTTCGAAACTAGAGAAGTGATCAGCGTTCAGGAGGCGGCAGTTGAAATGTTTCTTAAACACAGTGGCTAGGCCCCCACCCTGTCTGGAGAGCCTGGGCGAGCTGAAAAAGTTATCAGGACATAGTTCCATGAGTGGAGCAAGCTCACCAGGATTAAGCCAGGTTTCTGTTTAGTCCAGGGCCTTCAATGCCTTGATGATTGAAGTATTCATCCAGATACTTCATAAATGTTTTGAGAGGATCTATCTGTACCACCCACTCAGGAAGTGGTTTGTCTGGATGAAAAATGCATCCTGAGATTGTGTGTGCAGTATTACTGCTTTATCCTGAATCTATGCCCTCTAGATATTGACACTTTTGCTTTGCAGTGAACCCTCCCTTATTATTTTGTACACTTCAATTAGAAGCCCTTATGGGCCTGTCTCACTTAGGTGACTTTTTAGGCGACTGCAGGAGACTATGCAGTCGCCACATGGTCTCCACATGTTCGCAGGTGGTTGCCAGGGAGTCGCCTTCATGGTCGTGAGGAATTCCCACATTCTGGGAACTAGTCGCGGCCTCATAATGTTTGCCGTGAGTTTTTCAACATGTTGAAAAATTAGCGGCGGCTTGAATGAAGCCGCCATGGAGAGTAGCGAGAATTCTTGAGTTCTAGTTGGGTCGCCAGGAGGTCCTAATGAATTGCCAGGAGGTCAAAGGTCCTTGGAGGTTCTCGTAGGTTGTAGCCATGCTGACCGATGAATTTCATTGGCTCATTGGAAAAAAAAGGGAAGCAGTAATTTTCAGCACCAAGGATACATTAAATGGTCGCCGAGCTTCACAGCCATGTTTCTCTGGCTTCTTAAAAGTTGTCACCACTCCTTCTTCCCCCCCTCTCCCTCCCCCCCCCCTCTTTTAACGGACACCGTACACTGTGCGTTAGCTGTCATAATTACAGCGCCGACCTTCCTGTTCATCGCAGTGTGTATCTGTATCACCTTCTCTTGGCACCATGTGAATTTTTTTGACAGGGCAAGCGGGGGGAGCGCTGTCTAAAAACTTCACACGGGCTGGTGAAGGAAGCGATGTATTTGTGTGCATGTGTGTGTTCCACTCTGACACTTCGTCTCTCCAATGCAATCATGTATAGCTTGGTTTAGTTTATTATTGTCTATTAATTAATTAATTATTTTATATAGCACATTTTCAGTCAACTTGCATTGACCCCAAAGTGCTTCACATAATTACATTACATTACACACAGGCAAAGGTGGGTGAAGTGTCTTGCCCCAAGGACACAACGACAGTATGCACTCCAAGCGGGATTCGAACCGGCTACCTTCCGGTCGCCAGCCGAACACTTAGCCCATTGTGCCATCTGTCGTCCCACATGGTCCCCTATGTACCAAGTTGTTTATGTATTGTTTATGTATTGTTATTGTCTATGTACAGCGGATGCTGCCTCACCCGCTGAGTTTCTCCAGCATTTTTGTCTACTTTTGATTTTCCAGCGTCTGCAGTTCCTTCTTATACAAGTTGTTTTGCATGCTATCCAAGAAGACAATACCTGGAAAGAATTGGAGGAACATCACCTCATATTTCACTTGGGCAGCATATGGCCCAGAAGTATGAATATTGATTTATCTAACTTACAGTAACCCGTACATCCCCTCTCTCACTGTCCCTCCCCCACTCAAGTCATTGTACCAGCTTCAATGTCGTCTTGTTGAGTCTCATTGTCTGTAACCTATTTTCACCTAGGCCATGGGAACCTAGGCCTGTTCCCTTTATCAATGTTACTTTCAATAATTTGTTCTCTATCTCTCTATATCACTGCCTATATCTCTCGTTTCCTTTTCCCCTGATTCTCAATCTGCATTCCTATTCCTTCCGTCACCTATTCCTTCTCTCCAGAGATGTTCCCCGACCCACTGAGTCACTCCAGGTTTTTGTGTCTATCTTCAATTTAAACCAGCATCTCAGATTCAGATTCAGATTCAATTTTAATTGTCATTGTCAGTGTACAGTACAGAGACAACGAAATGCATCTGCAATCCCTTCCTACACATTAGATAATAACATCCATGAAATCATGCCATACTTTGTGTACAACAAGCAGTGCTAAGGAGAAAATAAACAAAATGCAGAATATGGTGTTACTGCTACTGAGAGAAAGCAGATTTTTTTTTAATTGCAAAGGAAGCAACAAGATAGATTGGAAGATTTGTAATACAGCACATGAGGTCCATTCAAGAGCCTGATAATCATGGGGAACAAGCTATTCATGAACCTGGTGGTATGTGCTTTCAAGCTTTGAATCTTCTTCCCAACAGCAGATGGGAGAAGAGAGAATGATCAGCATGTGAATGATTCTTGATGTTGTCTGCTTTCTGGAGGCAGCTGGAAGTGTAGATGGAATCAAAAGGGGGGAGACTGCTTTACGCTTTACATGCGATGGGTTGCATCCCCAACTCATTGCAACCTTGTGGGCTTGGGCAGAAGAGTTGTCATAAGAAGCTGTGATACATCCTGATATTGTGCTCCCTATGGTGCATCTGTACAAATTGCCAAGAGTCACTGGAGACATGCTGAATTTCCCTAGTCTTCTGAGGAAGCGGAAGCAAAGGTGTGTTTTCTTGGCCATATCGTCAATGTGGTTGGACTGGGTCAAATTAATACATCCAGGACCTTGAAGCTCATAGGAACATAGAAACATAGAAAAATAGGTGCAGGAGTAGGCCATTGGGCCCTTCGAGCCAGCATTGCCATTCAATATGATCATAGAAACAGAAAATAGGTGCAGGAGTAGGCCATTCGGCCCTTCGAGCCTGCACCGCAATTCAATATGATCATGGCTTATCAACAAACTCAGTATCCCCTACCTGCCTTCTCTCCATACCCCCTGATCCCCTTAGCTACAACGGCCACATCTAACTCCCTCTTAAATATAGCCAATGAACTGGCCTCAACTACCTTCTGTGATCATGGCTGATCAACTAAAATCAGTACCCTGTTCCTGATTTTCCCCCCATATCCCTTGATTCCTTTAGCCCCAAGAGCTAAATCTAACTCTCTCTTGAAAGCATCCAGTGAATTGGCCTCTACTGCCTTCTGTGGCAGAGAATTCCACTGATTCACAATTCTC
This sequence comes from Leucoraja erinaceus, assembly GCF_028641065.1. NCBI lineage: Eukaryota > Metazoa > Chordata > Chondrichthyes > Rajiformes > Rajidae > Leucoraja > Leucoraja erinaceus. Next base: position 7,989,345 of record NC_073390.1, read on the forward strand.
TGGATGAAGAAGTGTTTCCTCATCTCAGGCCTAAATGGCCAACCACTTATTCTTAAACTGTGACCCCCTGGTTGTTGACTACACCCAACATTGGGAACATTTTCCCTGCATCTAGCCTGTCCAATCCTTTAAGAATTTTATATGTTTCTATAAGATACCTTCTCATCCTTCTAAATTCCAGTGAATACAAGCCCAGTTAACCCATTATTTCTTCATATGTCAGACCCGCCATCCCGGGATTTAACCTGGTGAATCTGTGCTGTACTCCCTCAATAGCAATAATGTCCTTCCTCAAATTAGGAGACTACAATTGCACAAAATAATCCAGGTGCGGTCTCACCAGAGCCCGGTAAAACTGCAATGCTCCTTTGCTCCTAAACTCAAATCCTCTCGCAATGAAGGCCATCATGCCATTCGCTTTCTTCACTGCCTGCTGTACCTTTCAGTGACTGATATACAAGGACACCCAGATCACGTTGCCCCGCCCCTTTTCCTAATCTGGCACCATTCAGATAATAATCTGTCTGTTCTTGTCACCAAAGTGTAAAACTTCACATTTATTTGCATTATACTGCAGCTGCCATGCATCTGCCCACTCACCCGACCTACCCAAGTCACCCTGCAGCCCCATAGCATCCTCATCACAGCTAACACTGCCAGCTTTGCGCCATCCGCTTCCATTTACATGGAGATTTAAACTTCACATTTAATACCCTTGTCTAAATCTTTAATCTATATGACTAAAAGTCTGATCTTGACCACTTTTGGCTCACTTTGCTGCGATTTCCAAGAGAACGTGGCCACCTACAGCCGTCATTTTTGGCCACCTCGCTCAGAGCAGCCCTCCACCTTCTGGGACCAGAGGATTTGTCCAATCGATAAAAAATCAGAGACATATTAAAGTTTGTTTTTTAAATTAGCCATTCTCTCTGCTGCACCTGCTGGAGGGAGGGGTGTGCCTCACTCAGTCTCTGCAAGATTGTGGAAGCCAGAGGGCCACGTCTCTGAGCTCGGAATAACACTGAACACATGTCTACTCAACTGTGTGTGTCGTTAATGTGGTTTGAAAGTGAAAATATAGTTAGTTTCAAGTAAAAAATGTACTGCTAATGGTTGTTTTCGTTGAACCCAAACAACCATTAGCAGTGCATTTTTACTTCACTCCAAACAACCATTAGCAGTGCATTTTACCTCAACCCAAACAACTATTAACAGTGCATTATTACTTCAAACCAAACAACCATTAGCAGTGCATTTTTACTTCAAACCAAACAACCATTAGCAGTGCATTTTTACTTCAACCCAAACAACCATTAGCAGTGCATTTTTACTTCAACCCAAACAACCATTAGCAGTGCATTTTTACTTCAACCCAAACAACCATTAGCAGTGCATTTTACTTCAACCCAAACAACGGTGCGTTTTTTCAGTTTTTACTTCAACTCAAACAACCATTAGCAGTGCATTTTTACTTCAACCCAAACAACCATTAGCAGTGCATTTTTTACTTCAACCCAAACAACCATTAGCAGTGCATTTTTACTTCAATCCAAACAACCATTAGCAGTGCATTTTTACTTCAACACAAACAACCATTTGCAGTGCATTTTACTTCAATCCAATCAACAATTAGCTGTGCGTTTTACTTCATCCCAAACAACCATGATCAGTGCATTTTACTTCACCCAATCAACCATTAGCAGTGCATTTTTATTTCAACCCAAACAACCATTAGCAGTGCATTTTTACTTCAACACAAACAAACATTTGCAGTGCATTTTACTTCAATCCAATCAACAGTTAGCTGTGCGTTTTTACTTCATCCCAAACAACCATGATCAGTGCCTTTTTACTTCACCCAATCAACCATTAGCAGTGCATTTTTACTTCAACCCAAACAACCATTAGCAGTGCATTTTTTTACTTCAAACCAAACAACCAATAGCAGTGCATTTTACTTCAACCCAAACAACCATTAGCAGTGCATTTTTACTTCAACCCAAACCATTAGCAGTGCATTTTACTTCAACCCAAACAACCATTTGCAGTGCATTTTTACTTCAACCCAAACAACCATTAGCAGTGCAGTTTTACTTTAACCCAAACGACCATTAGCAGTGCATTTTTACTTCCACCCAAACGACCATTAGCAGTGCATTTTTAATTCAACCCAAACAACCATTAGCAGTGCATTTTTATTTTAAACCAAACAACCATTACCAGTGCATTTTTACTTCAACCCAAACAACCATTAGCAATACATTTTTACTTCAACCCAAACGACCATTAGCAGCGCGTTTTTACTTCGACCCAAACTACCATTTGCAGTTCATTTTTACTTCAACCCAAACAACCATTAGCAGTGCATTTTTATTTCAACCCAAACAACCATCAGCAGTGCATTTTTACTTCAACCCAAACATCCATCAGCAGTGCTTTTTTACGTCAACCCAAACAACCCTTAGCCGTGCATTTTCACTTCAACCCAAACAACCGTAAGCAGTGCATTTTTACTTCAACCCAAACAACCATCAGCAGTGCATTTTTACTTCAACCCAAACAACCATTAGCAATGCATTTTCTCTCCAACCCAAACAACCATTAGCAGTGCATTTTTACTTCAAACCTACCATATTTTCATTTTCAAACCACATTAAGGGCACTCACAGTTGAGTAGGCATGTGTTCAATGTTATTCAGAGCTCAGAGAGACTTTGAGCTTCCTCTATCTTGCAGAGACTGATAAGGGACACCACTTCCTGGTTTTATAATCTCTCCGCCTCCCTCCAGACGGTCATAGGTGGCGGCGTTCTCTCGGAAATCGCAGCACAGTGAGTTAAAAGCGTTCAAGATCATACTTTTAGTAATATAGATAATTATAGTATAGAGAGAATAATAGGGGTTGAGTACACAGCCTTGTGGACACTGGGGTTGAAAATGATCGTGGAGGATTGCTGATAACAGTCTATGGTTCAGGAAGTCTAAGATCCAGCTGCAGAGTGGAGTGCTGACTCCTAGATTCAGAATGTTGGAAATTAGTTTGTTTGGAATTCTGGCACTGAAGATTGAGTTATAATCAAAATTATGTGGTGGTGTTGGTGTCCTTGTTAGCCAGATGTTCCAGGTATGAGTGTAGAGCCAGGGAGATGTTATTTTTGGTGTGGCAGTAACCAAATTGCAGTGAATCAGGACTGAGTTGGAGGCTGGAGTTGATGTGCATCAATACCAATTTCTCAAAGTACATCATGATAATGGACGTCCAAGCCACTGGGTGAAGGTCTTTAAGACATGCTACCTTGTTTTTCATTGACAGTGGGATAATATGTTGCAAAACGTACCTGAAGTGTCGCTGAAAATCTGTCCAAGCCCATGTGCGCGATTTTGGCGCCGTTTAGAGGGGGGCGGGTTTAAAACGCGATTTTCCCTAGGCTGTTCAAATCGAGGTTTTTCAGCCTAGTTAATTATTAACGAAAAATCGCTGGAAGATTCCCTCGCTTGAGCTATTATTAGTTTTAAGAGCTTTATTTAATTGTTATAGTAGGTTAAAAATTAACCTCTAAACCCCCGACCGCCCACAATGGGCCAGATCTCATACAGGGGAAAACGGAAAGTAGGCTGTTTATTTTTACGTTAAAAAGGGCTTCTTAAGATCCCTTTATACAAAGTTTAATATTGCGAGTAGCTAATTTTGGGCCCATTATATCCTGCAGTATTTTTCTGGGCATTTGAGGGTACAAATCTACCGCAATGTGAACGTTCTAAACCAGTGCGTTCACAGGATCCCACTAGAAAGCTGATTTAAATGGACTTTAATTTACAGCAATTAAACACTAAATTCCTTCCATTTGGCCTATAAATTAATGTAAATGAGAATTAAAAATCATGTTTTATGGTGAATTGTTTTGAATATTATTTGGACACTTAGGCTATTTAAAAATGTTAATCATTTATTAAGAAATGGATAGATGTTTAGATCTAGTAATTGAAGTTTGGAATTAGCTACAATTAGGTAACTAACTAATTATATGCTTTAATTTCAGGTCATCCAAGTAAGATTATTTTATATTTGTTTCAGAATGCTTCAATCTATGATAACTGAAAATTTCATTCAGTTGTCTTAATTTTTAAAAAAGTTATGGGCTTTTGACTGTCCGCGATCACTTCTTTTTTGTTATGTCCATAGAAAATCAATAGGGAACAAGATGCTAATTTCCGAGTATGAAAATCCCGATTCAGATTAAATTTTAATTGTCATTGTCAGTGCACAGTACAGAGACAACAAAATGCATTAGGCAAAATGGCCATAACTTTTTAAATCCTTGAGATATGAAAGTGAATTAGGTGTCAAATTAAACTTATGTTTATGCTTTATCTGATGGGATAAATTGCAGACTTGATTTTTAAAATCTCAAAATTTTGTAACATTGCTAATAATAGTGGTTATCTTAAAGCAGGGGTCGGCAACCTACGACCCCCGGACCGAATGCGGCCCGTAATCCGAAATCATCCAGCGCGCAGACGGATTTGTATCCCGTAATCATCCGGCTCGCCGAGCACTGAGCTCTGGCTGTACCGCATCCTGCGCAAAGCCGCTGGCTTACGTGAACACATTTAAGAAAGAACTGTAGATGCTGGAAAAATCAAAGGTAGACAAATATTCTGGAGAAACTTAGTGGGTGAGACATGCAAGGATTGCATGAGGCTGCCTCACCCGCTGAGCTTCTCCAGCATTTTTGTCAACCTTCTGTGAACACATGATTTGATGCCTGCCATCGGTGGCAGAATGGGGGCGGGATCTATGTGTACACGTGATAGATGTGGCCTGCCATCCACTCCCAGACATGCGTCCTGGCCCCTATGCAGAACAAGGTTGCCGACCCGTCTTAAAGTGAGTGGAAACCTAAGATCGGCATAGGGAAAGATTAATTATGTCGTTAAATTCTGAGGACATGGCCAGTGACTCCATTGGGCCAGTTGCCTCTTGTATGTTCACCCTCTGGCCACCCACAGTGACCATGTACAGATGCACCTGAGGCTGTCGGAGCAGTGATGCCATTTCACTGGACTTACATTCAAAACAAGCATAGTTTGTATTGTGCCAGGAAAAATATATTGTTGCCAGCGATATTGCTCAACTTTGTTTTATAATCCTTGATAGCATGCAAGACTTGCCATGATCAACGTCCATTCTATAACGTGGTAACTCGAACAACACACAGAATTCCAGCAATGGCCAACCAACGATTTATAACAAGGCAAAAGAGTGGACTGCTGGAAAACCACACTGGAAAAGTTGTAATGGCGAATAAAGACATTTCAGATTAATTAATTATGTTTATTGCACAGTGGAAGACATGAGCTATGTGCCAGAAATTCAAAAAAGTTAGGGACAAAAGTTAATGGAGTGGCTGTTACTAAGTGCTTGGGAATTTGAAAGGCCTGAAAGTGGATGTCATCTGGACCAGATGGACTGCACCCTAGGGTTCTGATAGAGATTGTTTTAGAGAATATGGAGGCTCTTGTCGTGATCTTTCAAGAATCACTAGAGTCAGGAGTGATTCCAAAGTAACATTGCAAATGTTACTCTGCTGTTCCAGAAATGAGCAAGGCCAAAGAGGAGAAACTTTAGGCCAGTTAGCCTGACTTCATTGGTTGGTAAGAATTTAGAGTCCATTATTAAGGATAAGAGTTCTGTCGGGAATCCTACATCATCATTCCCAAGTCCCTTTGCACCTCTGATTTCTAGATTCAGTCCCAATTTAGAGAATAGGTTATACCTTTATTCCTACTACCAAAATGCATGACTCCACACTTTGCCACACTGTGATCCATCTACCACTTCTTTGCCCACTCTCCCAACCTGTCCAAGTCCTTCTGCAGAGACCCTGCATGCAAACCAGAAATTTACCCCCAATTGGTACCTTGAGCAAGTAATTTTCATATATGTTGTTGGGCTCCACATTTCAAACATCAATACTATTGCCGATTGACGTAGGAGCTGTATTAAGATCTGATCATTTGATGTAATTCAAAACTGGCCATTGTATATTTTCTTCATGCAACGGAACTATTTAAAACTGGTTGTTATGGTGATTGGTTCTTATTTATTGAATGGGCTTAGTCATGGAATCGTATACATGGAAACATGCCCTTCGGCCCAACTTGTCCATGCTGACCAATCAGGTATACTGAACTATCTCATTTGCCTGCATTTGGCCCATTGCTCTCTAAACTTTTCCTATCCATTTATCTGTCTTTTCAAAACTGTTACTGCACCTACTTCTATGGCTTCCTCAGGCTATTTTGTTCTGATCGGAGGCCTGTGACCAGTGGAGCATCATAGGGATAGGTGATACAGTCTATAGGGATAGGGATAGGTGATTCCAGATACAGTCTATCTTCTCTGTGCAAAAGGTTCCCTTGAAGGTCTGTCTTATACACTTCAATAAGATCATACATCAGCCTCCTATGCTCCAGTGAACAAAGGTCCCAGCCTATCCCACCTCTCCCTATAACTTGTCCCCAACCCTATGTAACATCCTGGTGAATCTCTTATGCACCCTTTCCAACTTAGTGAAACAAATAAATACTCTGGATGATCAGAACTGCCAGCAGTATTCCCAATGTGGCCTTACTGACTTGGAGAGCTGCACTGTGATGTGCCAACTGTTGCCAATGAAGGGTAAGCGTGCCATATGCCTTCTTCACTACACTAACCACCTGACGTACTCCCTTTAGGGAATGATGCACGTCAGCCCCCAGATCTCTCTGCTTTGCAACACACTCTAAGGCTCTACCATTTACAGTGTAAGTCCTGCTCTCGTTTGAATTACCAAAGTGCATCACTTCACACTTGTCCAAATTAAATTCCTGAAGCCATTTCTTAGGCCACCTTCCCAACTGATCTAGAACCTGTTGTAAACCCAGACATCTTCCTCACTGTCCACCATATCTCTAATCCTGGGGTCATCTGCAAATTTACAAACAATTATAACTTTGTGGTCATCCAAATTGTTAATATATAAATATATATATAACAGATAACAATGGAGGAAGCACCTATCCCTATGATGCTCTACTGGTCACAGGCCTCCGATCAGAAAAAAATAGCCTCCACAACTACCCTTTGACTCTTTCCTCCACGCCACATGGAATCTAGTTCACCTTGGATTCCCTGTGACCTAACTTCTAGACTAGCTGACACTAAAGTTCATTTAAACAACATTTACTGTTCTCATCAATCCACTTGGCGACCTTTAACAAATTCTATTAGATTTGTGAGAAATGATTTTCCATGCACTGAGCCAAGCTGATTCTCCTTAACCGGTCTGTGCATGTCCAAATGTTGATAGATCTTGTCCCTAAGAACTGCAGTTCCCTGGCTTGTCTTTGCTGCCCTTTTTAAATAACAGTACATCATTAGCATCCATCCCATCTTTTGTAACTTCATTTGCGGCTAAAGATGATGCAAATATCTCTGCAAGGACCTCTGCTATTTCATTCCTAGCTTCCCACAGGTTCGATGATACACTTGGCCAGGCTCTGGGGATTTATCCACATTAATGCACTTTAAATTCGTCACTACCTCCTCTTTGGTAATTTGTGTGTGACATAAGACCTTACAACTCTAGGCCTCAGTTCCTGAACTTCTCATCAGTAATATTTTATGATGTATTCATTTAATATCTCCTCCATAGAAACATTGAAACATAGAAAATAGGTGCAGGAGGAGGCCATTCGGCCCTTCGAGCCTGCACCGCCATTCATTGTGATCGTGGTTGATCGTCCCCAATCAATAACCCGTACCTGCCTTCTCCCCATATCAGTCGGCCCGCCTCCTGCCCAGCTGATTGGTGAGTATGATGTTGGGACCAGCCCCACACAACTCCAGACGGCTCCACGGTTGGAAGTGGGACCGGCCCCGCGAGGCCGTACGCTTTAAGCCACCACGTTTGGACGCGCTAGACGCATGCAATCGCATGCTGGTGGGACAGGCCCTTAAGAAGTTCGGCATGTCCCCAACAACTCTCACCAACTTCTTCAGATGAGCTGTGGAAAGCATTATATCGCAATGTATCACAGCATGGTTTGTGAACAGCTCCATCCACGACAGCAGGAAACTGCAGAGATTTCTGGACACAACCCTGACTATCACACAAACCAAACTCTCTGCTATTGTCTCAATTTACACCTCACACTGCCTCGGCAAGGCCGCCAGCATAATCAAGGACGAGTCGCACCCCAGCCACCCCATCAGGCAACAGGTATAGAAGTGTGAAAACACACCAGATTCAGGGACAGTTTCTTCCCAGCTGTTATCAGGCAACTGAACTATCCTACCAACAATTAGAGAGCAGTCCTGAGCTACTATCTATCTTTATTGGAGACTCTCTGTGTTCAGACTTTACTGGATTTTATCTTGCACTAAAAGGTATTGAAATTATTCGCTTTATCATGTCTCTGTGCACTGTGGATGCCTTGATTGAAATCATGTATTGCCTTTCCGCGGTCTGGTTGGCAAGCAACAAAATCTGTTCTCTGTAACTCGGTTTATGTGATAATAAACTAAACTCAAAGTCAAATGTTGTTGTTCCCTGAGTGAATGTCAGAGCAAGAGAATCCTTGGACTCACTGAAATACTGTAGTTTTCCGCTAATCCTGCTCACTTTGGTTCATTTTACCTTCAATGCATTAATGGATTTTATTACAGGCCTAGGTTGGCATTAAAGAAGACAAGAACTGGTCAAACAGTGAATGGAAAACCGCACTTCCTTGAAATATGTGTGCAGCTCTTCTGTTGAATGAAATTAAATGCCTATTTTAGAATAGGATTAACAATTGATATTGCACAGTTTTTAATAATGCACAACAGGCCAATTGTCTCAAGTTCTCTGGTAGTGTTTATGGTCTACACATACATCTGCCCCTCTTTTCAAATTGTATTTTCACTTCACTGATTTGCTGTCATTTGGTACATTTTGTCAAAAATTGTCATTTTGTGGCATATTCTTTGATCACTGTCTGATGGTATAATTATGTTATAAAATACTACCAGGTTGTAATTAAATTGGATTAGTAATTATCATTCAATCGGTTTACAGGAAACAGTCTTAAGACTGCTCAGTTTGCACTGTATAAATTTTCTGCTAAGTAGGATAATTATCAGCTTTGATCAAGAAGGAGGCTCAACTGACAGGATTTTGGTATAATTGTTGGCAAGCAATTTACAAATTCTTTATAACCTGACATGCTCATAAGTCTATTGATGCTTTAACAAATTGAGAGTTTACTAGCTATAAGCTATTCATTAAATGTATCGATGAACACATACAAAATGTGTTAATATGGTTGAGCCTATAATATTGGGTAGGCTAATGGGACTGAAGGATGACAAATCCCCTGGGCCTGATGGTCTGCATCCCAGGGTCCTCAGAGAGGTGGCTCTGGAAATAGTGGCCGGATTTGTGATCATTTTCCAATGTTCAATAGATTCAGGATCAGCTCCTGTGGATTGGAGGATAGCTAATGTTATCCCACTTTTCAAGAAAGGAGCGAGAGAGAAAACGGGGAATTACAGACCAGTCAGCCTGATTTTGGTGGTGGGAAAGATGCTGGAGTCAATTATTAAATATGGTAATAATGAGGCATTTGGATAACAGTAAAAGGATTAGTCCAAGTCAGCATGGATTTATGAAATGAAAATCATGCTTGACTAATCTTCTGAAATTTTTTGAAGATGTGACAAGTAAAATTGATGAAAGGGAGCCAGTGGATGTAGTGTATCTAGACTTTCAGAAAGCCTTTGATAAGGTCCCGCACGGGAGACTGGTGACTAAAATTACTGGTGACTAGCACATGGAATTAGAGCATATAGGGTGTTGATGTGGATAGAAAATTGGTTGGCAGACAGGAAGCAAAGAGTAGGAGTGAACGGGTCCTTTTCAGAATGGCAGGCAGGGACAAATGGAGTGCCGCAAGGCTCAGTGTTGGGGCCGCAACTGTTTACCATATATATTAATAATTTGGAAGAGGGAATTAGGAGCAACACTAGCAAGTTTGCGGATGACACAAAGCTGGGTGGCAATGTGAAGTGTGAAGAGGATGTTAGGAAGTTGCAGGGTGACCTGGACAGGTTGAGTGAGTGGGCAGATGCGTGGTAGATTAGATTAGATTAGATACAATTTATTTGCCACACAACCAGGGTTGGTGGAATTTGGGTTGTCTGCAGCGGTACAATAATAAAGAACACACAACCAGAATAAAAATGTAACGCAAACACCCACCACATCATTCATCACTTGGGTGGAAGGCACGAAATTTGGCCAGTCCTCCTCCATTTCCCCCCTGTGGACAGGACAGAGTCAGTCCAGGATCGGCTCTTCCTCACCGGAGACCGCGGCTTTAAGTTGGTGTAGGCCGCAGGCCGGCGGTCGAGATTTAAAGTCTCCACCGCAGCCAGAAGCACCGCAGACCACGGAGCCGATGGTCGAAGCTCCCCTCCAGGGGTGATGGCAAGTCCATGCCGGACCCGCGGTAGAAGTTGGCCGCGGGCCGGCAGTGGTGGCTTCTTCCTCCCCCCTGGGTCCCCCACGAGGGATCCAGGGCTGTGGATGCCACACCAGCTGGAGTACTGCAGACTGTGACTTCAGGCTGCCAGCTGCCCCGGGCCAGTGAAACGGAGCGCTCCCCTCCAGCGAGCCCCAGCGAGGGCTCACCTGCTCCACAACAAGAGTCCACGCTGCGCCCGCCGCTGAAGCCCCGAGCGCGTCTCCGGGAAAGGCCGCACCGATGCTTGATTTTTAGACCACGGGGGAGGCGACCTGGAAAAAGTCGCCTCTCCATGGAGGAGGTGACCAAAGCGGTTTCCCCCTTACACCCCCACACCACCCCCCACACAAAACACACCGAGAAACACCAAACACATGGTTTAAAACATACTAAAAAAAAAAAAAAAAGTTGAAAAAACGAACGCGCTGCTGACAGGCTGCTGCCAGGGCAGCGCCCCCTACACGTCATGATGCAGTATAATATAGATAAATGCGAGGTTATCCACTTTGGTGGCAAAAACAAGGGGGCAGATTTTTATCTCAATGAGGTTAGGTTAGGTAAGGGGGAGGTATAGCGAGACCTGGGTGTCCTTGTACACCGTCACTGAAAGTTGGCGTATAGGTACAGCAGGCAGTGAAGAAAGCTAATGGAATGTTGGCCTTCATAATAAGAGGATTTCAGTATAGGAGTAGAGAGGTTCTTCTGCAGTTGTATAGGGCTCTGGTGAGACCACATCTGGAGTATTGTGTACAGTTTTGGTCTCCTAATTTGAGGAAGGACATCCTTGTAATTGAGGCAGTGCAGCATAAGTTCACGAGATTGATCGCTGGGATGGCCGGACTGTCATATGCGGAAAGATTGAAAAGACTAGGCTTGTATTTACTGGAGTTTAGAAGGAAGAGGGGGATCTTACAGAAACATATAACATTATAAAAGGACTGGACAGGCTAGATGCAGGAAAAATGTTCCCAATGTTGGGCGAGTCCAGAACCAGGGGCCACAGTCTTAGAATAAAGGGGAGGCCATTTAGGACTGAGGTGACAAAAAACTTTTTCACCCAGAGAGTTGTGAATTTGTGTAATTCCCTGCCACTGAGGGCAGTGGAGGCCAAATCACTGGATGGATTTAAGAGAGAGTTAGATAGAGCTCTAGTGGCTAGTGGAGTCAAGGGATATGAGCAGAAGGCTATTGATTGTGGCAATCAGATTCAGATTCAGATTCAGATTCAGATTCAATTTTAATTGTCATTGTCAGTGTACAGTACAGAGACAACGAAATGCATTTAGCATCTCCGTGGAAGAGCGACATAGCAAACGATAGTCATAATCACAATGAATTGCGGTGCTGGCTCGAAGGGCCGAATGGCCTCCTCCTGCACCTATTTTAGTTGTTTCTATGTTTCTATGATGCAATCTACATGGAAGCTATATAATCTGAGGCTTGCTAGTAAATTGGATCCAAACTTGGCTTGGCTGTTGGAGAAAAAGAGAGAGAGTCATGGTGGAATTGGAAGCTTGTGGCCAAATGGTCTACCACGTGGATTCATGCTATGATCTTTATATTTTTAATGTTCAAATGTAGCAAATATGATCAGTATGTTCACAAACAACTGTAAAATCAAGTGTTGTGGATAGTGAGGATGAGTTGGTGAAATGGGCAGAGCAATGGCAGATGGAATTTTATTCTAATAATTATAAGATGGTACAATTGTGGAGAACTAATAAGGGTTAGACATATACGATGAATGATAAGCCTTGGGGAATATTGCAGAACAGAGGGCCCCTAGTGTACAAGCCAGAGCATCCTTGAAATGGGAGAATAGGTTGTGAAGAATGTGTATAGGGTTCATAAATTCTAGGAAAATAATTAAGGACCTGCCCTACATGTCGCAGGGTGACACCAGTTTGGTCGTGAATAGTCGCCCAAAGAGTCATGCCTTTTTTTCAGGTCTATATTTTGAAGATTTTCGGCGACCTGCTGCGACTATGACGGGTGCCAGCAGGTTGCCAAAAAAATTGCATAAGTGGGACAGGCCCATTAGGCCATCTGCTCATCGCATCAACACCACTTAATCATGGCTGATCTATCTTTCCCTTTCAACCCTGCGTGACTGCATATTTTACTACACTATATTCCATCTGCCACTCCTTTGACATCTCACTCAACCTGTCCAAGTCTTTCTGCAGACTCTCTGGTTCCTCTACATTACCTGATCCTCCACCTATCTTGTCTTCATCCAAAACTATGGCTGCAAAACCATCAATTCCATCGCCACTGGTTACTGGCAGCCAACCAGAAATCCCCCCTTTATTCCCACTGCCTCTGCCATTCAGCCAAACTATCCATAATTTGGATGAGGTAATTGAAGGCTTTATGGCAATGTTTGCAGACGAAACGAAGATAAGTGGAGGGGTAGGTACAGAGACCCTGTTTACCTACCCCTCCACTTATCTTCGTTTCGTCTGCTATGTCGCTCTTCCACGGAGATGCTAAATGCATTTTGTTGTCTCTGTACTGTACACTGACAATGACAATTAAAATTGAATCTGAATCTGAATCTGAATCTGAATCTGATTGCCACAATCAATAGCCTTCTGCTCATATCCCTTGACTCCACTAGCCACTAGAGCTCTATCTAACTCTCTCTTAAATCCATCCAGTGATTTGGCCTCCACTGCCCTCAGTGGCAGGGAATTACACAAATTCACAACTCTCTGGGTGAAAAAGTTTTTTCTCACCTCAGTCCTAAATGGCCTCCCATTTATTCTAAGACTGTGGCCCCTGGTTCTGGACTCGCCCAACATTGGGAACATTTTTCCTGCATCTAGCCTGTCCAGTCCTTTTATAATGTTATATGTTTCTGTAAGATCCCCCTCTTCCTTCTAAACTCCAGTAAATACAAGCCTAGTCTTTTCAATCTTTCCGCATATGACAGTCCGGCCATCCCAGGGATCAATCTCGTGAACTTGTTTTTGCCACCAAAGTGGATAACCTCGCATTTATCTATATTATACTGCATCATGACGTGTAGGGGGCGCTGCCCTGGCAGCAGCCTGTCAGCAGCGCGTTCGTTTTTTCAACTTTTTTTTTTTTTTTTTTTAGTATGTTTTAAACCATGTGTTTGGTGTTTCTCGGTGTGTTTTGTGTGGGGGGTGGTGTGGGGGTGTAAGGGGGAAACCGCTTTGGTCACCTCCTCCATGGAGAGGCGACTTTTTCCAGGTCGCCTCCCCCGTGGTCTAAAAATCAAGCATCGGCGCGGCCTTTCCCGGAGACGCGCTCGGGGCTTCAGCGGCGGGCGCAGCGTGGACTCTTGTTGTGGAGCAGGTGAGCCCTCGCTGGGGCTCGCTGGAGGGGAGCACTCCGTTTCGCTGGCCCGGGGCAGCCGGCAGCCTGAAGTCACGGTCTGCAGTACTCCAGCTGGTGTGGCATCCACAGCCCTGGATCCCTCGTGGGGGACCCAGGGGGGAGGAAGAAGCCACCACTGCCGGCCCGCGGCCAACTTCTACCGCGGGTCCGGCATGGACTTACCATCACCCCTGGAGGGGAGCTTCGACCATCGGCCCCGTGGTCTGCGGTGCTTCTGGCTGCGGTGGAGACTTTAAATCTCGACCGCCGGCCTGCGGCCTACACCAACTTAAAGCCGCGGTCTCCGGTGAGGAAGAGCCGATCCTGGACTGACTCTCTGTCCTGTCCACAGGGGGGAAATGGAGGAGGACTGGCCAAATTTCGTGCCTTCCACCCAAGTGATGAATGATGTGGTGGGTGTTTGTGTTACATTTTTATTCTGGTTGTGTGTTCTTTATTATTGTACCGCTGCAGACAACCCAAATTCCACCAACCCTGGTTGTGTGGCAAATAAATTGTATCTAATCTAATCTAATCTACCACGCATCTGCCCACTCACTCAACCTGTCCAGGTCACCCTGCAACTTCCTAACATTCTCTTCACACTTCACATTGCCACCCAGCTTTGTGTCATCCGCAAACTTGCTAGTGTTGCTCCTAATTCCCTCTTCCAAATTATTAATATATATGGTAAACAGTTGCGGCCCCAACACTGAGCCTTGCGGCACTCCATTTGTCCCTGCCTGCCATTCTGAAAAGGACCCGTTCACTCCTACTCTTTGCTTCCTGTCTGCCAACCAATTTACTATCCACATCAACACCCTATATGCTCTAATTCCATGTGCTCTAATTTTAGTCACCAGTCTCCCGTGCGGGACCTTATCAAAGGCTTTCTGAAAGTCTAGATACACTACATCCACTGGCTCCCTTTCATCAATTTTACTTGTCACATCCTCAAAAAATTTCAGAAGATTAGTCAAGCATGATTTTCCTTTCATAAATCCATGCTGACTTGGACTAATCCTTTTACTGCTATCCAAATGCCTCATTATTACCATATTTAATAATTGACTCCAGCATCTTTCCCACCACCAAAATCAGGCTGACAGGTCTGTAATTCCCCGTTTTCTCTCTCGCTCCTTTCTTGAAAAGTGGGATAACATTAGCTATCCTCCAATCCACAGGAGCTGATCCTGAATCTATTGAACATTGGTAAATGATCACAAATCCGGCCACTATTTCCAGAGCCACCTCTCTGAGGACCCTGGGATGCAGACCATCAGGCCCAGGGGATTTATCATCCTTCAGTCCCATTAGCCTACCCAATATTATAGGCTCAACCATATTAACACATTTTGTATGTGTTCATCGATACATTTAATGAATAGCTTATAGCTAGTAAACTCTCAATTTGTTAAAGCATCAATGGACTTATGAGCATGCCAGGTTATAAAGAATTTGTAAATTGCTTGTCAACAATTATACCAAAATCCTGTCAGTTGAGCCTCCTTCTTGATCAAAGCTGATAATTATCCTACTTAGCAGAAACGTTATACAGTGCAAACTGAGCAGTCTTAAGACTGTTTCCTGTAAACCGATTGAATGATAATTACTAATCCAATTTAATTACAACCTGGTAGTATTTTATAACATAATTATACCATCAGACAGTGATCAAAGAATATGCCACAAAATGACAATTTTTGACAAAATGTACCAAATGACAGCAAATCAGTGAAGTGAAAATACAATTTGAAAAGAGGGGGAGATGTATGTGTAGACCATAAACACTACCAGAGAACTTGAGACAATTGGCCTGTTGTGCATTATTAAAAACTATGCAATATCAATTGTTAATCCTATTCTAAAATAGGCATTTAATTTCATTCAACAGAAGAGCTGCACACATATTTCAAGGAAGTGCGGTTTTCCATTCACTGTTTGACCAGTTCTTGTCTTCTTTAATGCCAACCTAGGCCTGTAATAAAATCCATTAATGGATTGAAGGTAAAATGAACCAAAGTGAGCAGGATTAGCGGAAAACTACAGTATTTCAGTGAGTCCAAGGCTTCTCTTGCTCTGACATTCACTCAGGGAACAACAACATTTGACTTTGAGTTTAGTTTATTATCACATAAACCGAGTTACAGAGAACAGATTTTGTTGCTTGCCAACCAGACCGCGGAAAGGC
Source organism: Leucoraja erinaceus (assembly GCF_028641065.1). NCBI lineage: Eukaryota > Metazoa > Chordata > Chondrichthyes > Rajiformes > Rajidae > Leucoraja > Leucoraja erinaceus. The sequence continues at coordinate 8,005,428 of NC_073390.1, forward strand.
AATACATGATTTCAATCAAGGCATCCACAGTGCACAGAGACATGATAAAGCGAATAATGTCAATACCTTTTAGTACAAGATAAAATCCAGTAAAGTCTGAACACAGAGAGTCTGAGGGTCTCCAATAAAGATAGATAGTAGCTCAGGACTGCTCTCTAATTGTTGGTAGGATAGTTCAGTTGCCTGATAACAGCTGGGAAGAAACTGTCCCTGAATCTGGTGTGTTTTCACACTTCTATACCTGTTGCCTGATGGGGTGGCTGGGGTGCGACTCGTCCTTGATTATGCTGGCGGCCTTGCCGAGGCAGTGTGAGATGTAAATTGAGACAATAGCAGAGAGTTTGGTTTGTGTGATAGTCAGGGTTGTGTCCACAAATCTCTGCAGTTTCCTGCTGTCGTGGATGGAGCTGTTCACAAACCATGCTGCGATATAATGCTTTCCACAACTCATCTGAAGAAGTTGGTGAGAGTTGTTGGGGACATGCCGAACTTCTTAAGGGCCTGTCCCACCAGCATGCGATTGCATGCGTCTAGCGCGTCCAAACGTGGTGGCTTAAGGCGTACGGCCTCGCGGGGCCGGTCCCACTTCCAACCGTGGAGCCGTCTGGAGTTGTGTGGGGCTGGTCCCAACATCATACTCACCAATCAGCTGGGCAGGAGGCGGGCCGACTGATATGGGGAGAAGGCAGGTACGGGTTATTGATTGGGGACGATCAACCACGATCACAATGAATGGCGGTGCAGGCTCGAAGGGCCGAATGGCCTCCTCCTGCACCTATTTTCTATGTTTCTATGTTTCTATGGAGGAGATATTAAATGAATACATCATAAAATATTACTGATGAGAAGTTCAGGAACTGAGGCCTAGAGTTGTAAGGTCTTATGTCACACACAAATTACCAAAGAGGAGGTAGTGACGAATTTAAAGTGCATTAAGGTGGATAAATCCCCAGAGCCTGGCCAAGTGTATCATCGAACCTGTGGGAAGCTAGGAATGAAATAGCAGAGGTCCTTGCAGAGATATTTGCATCATCTTTAGCCGCAAATGAAGTTACAAAAGATGGGATGGATGCTAATGATGTACTGTTATTTAAAAAGGGCAGCAAAGACAAGCCAGGGAACTGCAGTTCTTAGGGACAAGATCTATCAACATTTGGACATGCACAGACCGGTTAAGGAGAATCAGCTTGGCTCAGTGCATGGAAAATCATTTCTCACAAATCTAATAGAATTTGTTAAAGGTCGCCAAGTGGATTGATGAGAACAGTAAATGTTGTTTAAATGAACTTTAGTGTCAGCTAGTCTAGAAGTTAGGTCACAGGGAATCCAAGGTGAACTAGATTCCAGAGTGGCGTGGAGGAAAGAGTCAAAGGGTAGTTGTGGAGGCTATTTTTTTCTGATCGGAGGCCTGTGACCAGTGGAGCATCATAGGGATAGGTGCTTCCTCCATTGTTATCTGTTATATATATATTTATATATTAACAATTTGGATGACCACAAAGTTATAATTGTTTGTAAATTTGCAGATGACCCCAGGATTAGAGATATGGTGGACAGTGAGGAAGATGTCTGGGTTTACAACAGGTTCTAGATCAGTTGGGAAGGTGGCCTAAGAAATGGCTTCAGGAATTTAATTTGGACAAGTGTGAAGTGATGCCCTTTGGTAATTCAAACGAGAGCAGGACTTACACTGTAAATGGTAGAGCCTTAGAGTGTGTTGCAAAGCAGAGAGATCTGGGGGCTGACGTGCATCATTCCCTAAAGGGAGTACGTCAGGTGGTTAGTGTAGTGAAGAAGGCATATGGCACGCTTACCCTTCATTGGCAACAGTTGGCACATCACAGTGCAGCTCTCCAAGTCAGTAAGGCCACATTGGGAATACTGCTGGCAGTTCTGATCATCCAGAGTATTTATTTGTTTCACTAAGTTGGAAAGGGTGCATATGAGATTCACCAGGATGTTACATAGGGTTGGGGACAAGTTATAGGGAGAGGTGGGATAGGCTGGGACCTTTGTTCACTGGAGCATAGGAGGCTGAGGTATGATCTTATTGAAGTGTATAAGACAGACCTTCAAGGGAACCTTTTGCACAGAGAAGATAGACTGTATCTGGAATCACCTATCCCTATCCCTATAGACTGTATCACCTATCCCTATGATGCTCCACTGGTTACAGGCCTCCGATCAGAACAAAATAGCCTGAGGAAGCCATAGAAGTAGGTGCAGTAACAGTTTTGAAAAGACAGATAAATGGATAGGAAAAGTTTAGAGAGCAATGGGCCAAATGCAGGCAAATGAGATAGTTCAGTATACCTGATTGGTCAGCATGGACAAGTTGGGCCGAAGGGCATGTTTCCATGTATACGATTCCATGACTAAGCCCATTCAATAAATAAGAACCAATCACCATAACAACCAGTTTTAAATAGTTCCGTTGCATGAAGAAAATATACAATGGCCAGTTTTGAATTACATCAAATGATCAGATCATAATACAGCTCCTACGTCAATCGGCAATGGTGTTGATGAAATGTGGAGCCCAACAACATATCTGAAAATTACTTGCTCAAGGTACCAATTGGGGGTAAATGTCTGGTTTGCATGCTGGTAAACAGGGCTTTAATTAAACTGATAAGATTAAGTAGTGGTTGTCCAGTAAACGGAACTGGATTAGAGATTACAAGGCAGATAAAACTAAGAGAAGGAAATTATGCCATGGAATAGAATGACTGAGCAAGGAAGAAATGTGATAATTAAAAATGAAGTGAGAAGAAATGGTATTAAAGTGAATTTAACTGTTCAGCTGTGCACACATTCAGGCCAATGAAGTAGAACTGGTAGACTGATCCTGAAGATTAAGGTAGACAGAAATCCTGGAGAAACTCAGCGGGTGCGGCAGCATCTGTGGAGCGAAGGAATGTGACGTTTCGGGTCGACCCTTCTTCAGACTGATGATTAAGATACATGGGAACTACTGCGATTTGGTCATTTGCATAAATGGCTTACTCATAAAGGACAGAGGGTTGTAGTGGCAGGCTGTTACTTTAGTTTAGAGATACAGCACGGATACAGGTCCTTCGGCCCTCCGAGTCCGCACCAAACAGCGATCCCGCACACTGACACTAACCTACACACACACACATTAAAGATCATTTTTACACTTAGGCCAAACCAATTAACCTGGAAACCTGCACATCTTTGGAGAGAGGGAAGAAACTAAAGGTCTCTGAGAAAACTAGCATTGGTCACGGGGAGAACATACAAACTCCATACAGACATGACCTGTAGTCAGGATTGAACCTGGGTCGCTGTTGCTGTAAGGCAGCAACTCTACCGCTGCACCACCATGCTGCTTGGCTTGAGGTCTATGATCAGTGAAATACATATCGCAGAGAATTGTGGACACAGCCATCACACAACCAACCTCCCTTCCATTGTCTTAATTTATTCCTCATGCTGCTTTGGCAAGGCCAGCAGCATAATCAAGGACGAGTCACTCAGTCACCCAGTCACTCCCTCTTCTCCCCTCTCTCATCAGGCAAGAAGTAGAGAAATGTAAAAACACTCACCTCCAGATTCAGGGACAGTTGTTATCAGGCAACTGAATCATCCTATCAACAAGTAGCGAGCAGGTCCTGAGCTACTATTGACCTCACTGGAGACCCTAGGACTATCTTTAATCGGAACTCGCCTTATCTTTACCTTATCTGGACCTTATCTTGCACTAAACATTATTCCCTTTATCTTGGATTTGTACACTATGGATGGCTTGATTGTAATTATGTATAGTCGTTTCACTGACTGGTTGTCAATCAACTAAATTTTTTCCCTGTACCTTGGTACACCTAACAATAAACAAACCAAAACAAAACTAAGGGGACATTTTGCTCTTGGTTCACTTTTTTGAGGAGATGACATGTGCAACATATACTTAATATGTGTTTTATTCAACCAAATAAGAAACAATTTCAATTGCAGACTGGAGTTGGAAGCACGTGGAGATGGGGACTCCGCCAGAGCCCAACCTTTGAATGCAGAGCAGAACAACAGACAGCCAACCATGCCATCTCTGGATGCCCGCTCTACCACCCACCAAATGGAGCTCAGGACCTGTCAGACATTGACGCAGGGACAACAGCCTGGCTGCTCAACACCCAGCTTGAGATCTAACTATTCCTTTGGTTTACGTTTCATTCGCAAGAAGAAGAAGATTTGCAGAACGATTGAGTAGCAGAGGGCACATATCTCAGGCATGTTGAGAGAAACACATAGCAAACCTAAAAATGTTGAGGTGCCAGCCTTTACAGCCTACATATCTGTTGAACAGCAAGCAAACAAGATGCATTAGACAGACACAAAATGCTGCAGTAACTGAGCGGGACAGGCAGCATCTCTGGAGAGAAGGAATGAACGATGTTTCGGATTGAGGCCCTTCTTGGGTCTCGACCCAATATGTCACCCATTCCTTCTCTTCAGAGATGCTGCCTGGCCGGCTGAGTTACTCCAGCATTTTGTGTCTATCGTCAGTGTAAACCAGCATCTGCACTTCCTTCCTACACATGCAAAAGGCCAATCTCACCAACAATGGAACAGATTAAAAACTGCAGGATAACTTTATCAGGAGGACAATTAAATAGGTAAGAGGAGGAGGCAGTTTCAAGAACATCCCTGTCCTAAATGATGACTATGCTCGGAATATGGGTGCTACTGTGTCGCATAATTTACTAGATGGTTGATGCCGGCTTCCTCCTGGGATCTGCACCATCGCAGAAGATGTTGATTTGTTTGCAAAAACATTATGTAAAGGTTGAAAGTATCTTACACACCAAAGTCTATGGGACCAGACAACAGTGCAGCTGCGACAATGACAATGGAACGTTGTGGTTGTAGTGAATTGGAACCCAATATTGGCAGGAGAAAAACTTCCGGGAACAGGAGTTGGATCAATTTTTCTGCAGCAGCTTAACAGCCTGTGAAAGTTCGACTCCAACAGGCAAGAGAAAATGGCAATTTAATCCCCCCCCCTCCCCCCAAAGGCGCCAAAGGCATGCACACGGCCAGTGGCAGAACTGTTACAGTATTGTAACATTGCTATTACTGACTCATTAAAGTTACGGCTCATTAAAGATACTGTGAATGCATGCAGATTTTACATTTTGCAGATTCACCAATACAGTAAACCCTCATTGCAACGACTATGAGGGGAAGGGGGAATGGTGATCGTTATTGCCAATTGTCCATTATAACCGAGTAAGGTTTTATCACTGTATGTAGTAGAAACAAAGAAGTGCAGATGATGGTTAATATACAAAAAGGGACACAAAGTGCTGGAGTAACTCAGCGGGTCAGGCAGCGTTGCTGGAGATCATGGATACGTGACATCGGGACCCTTCTTCAGACTGATTCAGTCGACCAAGTTACTCCAGCACTTTGGAAAAACTCAGCAGGTGAGGCAGCATCTATGGAGCGAAGGAAATAGGCGACGTTTTGGGAAGGTAGAGTATGTCAGCCACCCTGGGGGAGGAGAAGGAGGAGAAGGAGGGGGAGGCGGTATGGGGTGAATGGTGGTAGGCCAGGTGGGAAAAGCGACGGAAGAAGCAGAAGGCGGAGCTCGAGCGGGGAGCGGACAAAGCCACCGCCAATCGCAAGAAACAGCAGCAGGTGAGGGGCAGGGAACCCCATGGTGACAGAGAGTGTCCTGATGGTGGGGGTGGCCTGGAGAAAGCTGATCCCAGGGGCTACAACATGAGCCGCATAACAGCAGTGTCACCGGACCATGCGATGGGTGAAGAAGGGCTCTCTGGGGCACCTTGCAAGTTGGGGGTTCGGTCGGAAGCTGGGGCTGTACACAACCAGGGAGACAATGCGAGCTGGGGATGGTATCAACAAGTCCATCCACTATATCCATAATCAGTTAATCAAATTTGTTTATTTTGTTTATTTTGTTATGTTAAAAGTGTATTTTTCAGTGTTTTTTTGTGTTTTTATGTGGGGGAAGAGGGCACGGTGCGGGGGTTACCGTCCTTCAGCCGCTTCCTGGTGAGGACGCGACTATTATTCGAGTCGCGTCCTCGCCCCCCCCCCCCTCCCCCCACAGCGGCCTACCTACCTGGATTGGCGCGGCCTTTCCTGCCGGGATCGACCGGAGCTCCAGCAGCGGCGGGACAGCGCTGGAACATCGCGGGGCTGGCGATGCCTTACCGGGGGTCGCCGTCTGGAGCCCGGAGTGCTGGACTTGCTGCACCGACATCCTGGAGCTGTGGTTTGCAGAGCTCCCAACGCGGGCGGCGCTGATGGACAGCGCGGGGTCCTGCGACTCTGCCCAGCTCGGCCTGTGGACTCAGGAGCTGCGGACTCCGGCAGCGGGAGGCGGCTGATCGGAAGGTCCGGGCCGCTGAGGAGGAGGCTGCTCACCGTCGGGGTTCGGCGTCGGCGTTCCACCAGCCCGGCGTGAGGGCCTGAACATCGGGCCACCCGGGGCGGCGACTGCGGGTGCTCGGAAGGCCCCGACTACGGATGGACCCGGAGGGGAGGCTGGCTGGAGTATGGTGCCGTCCTCACCTGGGTGCCATTTATGTTATGTTGTGTTGTGGACTTTTTGTGTTTGTGCTTTTGTTAAATTTTTAATTCAATTTCAATTTTTTTTTTTTTTAATGTTTTATTATTTATTTATTATTTATTTTTATTATTTTTCTTGTGATTTTTTTTTTTAACGATACTGCTGTGTGGGAAATTCATTTCGTTGTCTCAAAGTGAGGCAACGACAATAAAATTTGAATACAAGAATACAGTTATAAAGAGGTGTGTTAAAACGAGGGTTTACTGTAATCAACCTTTCATTGTCATTTTGTTCTTTTTTTTCCTCTGCTGGAGTTGCCTCTAGCCAAACAAAGACATTTATTCCTGCTGTTTTGAAAACCATTTTCCCATTTGTCCTGAAAATGGATATCATAAAGTGACTTGTCTTATCTCATTATCAGTTTTATTACACTCGGTTTGTTTTACAATATGCTACGATCATCTCTATTCCGGCTTGCTATGCCTTGCAATCTAAACACTTACTAAACCCAACATTCCTCTCCTAACATGATCTTTAAATTACTTTTACTGTGTTGGCTTCTTTCTCCATCATTCTTCAAGATTATATAAACGTTGGGTTTAACATATGATAAACCCACCCAATTATAATTTCCTGAATTTCCTGTGCCAACTCCCCCCCAAATTGCTCTTGGCCACACCTGAGCAAGCTATTAAAGGAAGCATTACCCACTACAAGTCAAGTCAAGTCAAGTCAAGTCAAGTCAAGTTTATTGGTCACATACACATACGAGATGTGCAGTGAAATGAAAGTGGCAATGCTCGCGGACATTTGTGCAAAAGACAAACAACAAAACAACCAAACAAATTATAAACACAATCATAACACACACATTCTTTTACATAATAAATAATGGAAGGAAAAACGTTCTGTAGAGTTAGTCCCTGGTGAGATAGGCATTTACAGTCCGAATTGCCTCTGGGAAGAAACTCCTTCTCAACCTCTCCTTCTCAACCACCCTCTGGAAGTAATTATTTATCTAATTTCACACCTGCTTGACTCATATCAATGTCTTCAACTTATTACATTGCTTTCTATTATGCCAAAGTAAAAAATAAATCATAACAATTACAACCAATAACTGTGATATAATTCTACATTGGTATTCAGTCCAGTTTCAGTCCCTTTCCCACCAAATCATTTTTTTTTCTCTACTTCTCTACTTCCAAATAGTCTTAGTGCCCTTGGACCAGCCATGTACATCTACATCACCCTCCATACCAGTGCCTTTTGATCAGCATGGAAATATGGTATTGGAAGAAGGTTAGTGGCAATAAACCTCCTTAATGTCCCATCCATGTCATTTTGCAGCATAACAAAGTTTACGTTCTCAAATGTTCATCCAAATCCACATCTCCAATAGTGGGACCCTAGATTATGACTTTATGTCTTGCTGGGACATTCCTATCATTTCATTTTGCAGAGTTGGCAACATAATATTTTCCCTGCATTAGGACAACAGTCAAAAAGGAGAGATTAGTTTTTATACTCATTGCAAAACTATAGTTATTACATTATGCAAATCCACAATTTAAATTTTGCATTTATTATCTTTTCTGGGCAGGCCCAGTGATTCCTTCCTTGATAACATCTATCTAATCTGATACCCCTTGGCTCTTCATAATAATAATAATAATAACTTTATTTGTTAAGCACCTTAAAAACAACCAAAGCTGACCAAAGTGCTGTACAGAAAAAAGAAAACAAGCAAGACATCATAAAACAGGCAGAACAACAGAACATACAACTAACACGAGGCGCATAAATTACATACAAAAATCCAAACAATAAATTAAAAAAAAAACATAAAACACGAGTACGAACAACGCAGCAAAACCAAGCAAATAAAGTTAATAAACAATTCAACACCTCACTGGTCTACAAAGGCCATGGAGAATAGATATGTCTTCAGGAGTGACTTAAAAACAGCTAGAGAAGGGGCCTGTTTAACGTGCAGAGGCAATTCATTCCACAATCTCTTCATCATTAATTACAGCATGATCTGGAGCATGTAATGGGCATGGGGAACAATCATTATTATGTATATTCCCAAAATATTCTGCAGGGGAGAGGGAAACTAGAGGTAGTTTCTCTCTAGAAACTCTAGTTTCCCCTTCCCCTGGCTGTCAGTCTGAATAAAGGTCTCGACCCGAATCGTCACCTATTCCTTTTCTCCAGAAAAGCTGCCTGACCTGCTGAGTTACTCCAGCACTTTGAGTCCTATTAGTCAATTACATTAGTGAAGGTATGGATTCAAGTGTAGGTTAGAAGAGGTAAGGGTGCCATATTTGCTTCCTTGACATTACAGATGCACCCTAGAAAGCATACTGTTGGGTAGCATCATAGCTTGGTTTTGCGAACAGTACCCAAGACCACAATAAATTGTAAAGAGATGCAGAGAAGGACCAATCCATCACACAAACTAGACTTCCCACCCTTGACTCCATCTGCATCACACTGCAAGATTTAATACAAACCTAAGGAGCAACTTTTTCACTCAGAGGGTGGTGGGTATATGGAACGAGCTGCCAGAGGAGGTAGTTAAGGTTATTATTTTTAAAAGCCTGTAAAAGACACATGGACAGGTACATGATGGGAAAGGTTTGGAGGGATATGGCCAAAAACGCGGGCAAATGGGATCTTGTTTGGCATAGACGAGTCGGCCCAAAGGATCTAATTCAATACTGTGAGACTAGATCCACAATCCTGCTTCTGTGTTGCCCAACCCGCAGGAAAGGCTCCAAATTCCCCAAAATCCCTGGGATTCCCAGAGTACTTCAAAGCTTGCTATCCGGAGAACATAATGCTTTATTTCCTTTCCCCAGCAATCCATACGATACGGTTTACTGCACCTCATTGTGTGTTTCCTTTGTATCAATTACTGCTCCCACATGTTCAAAGAGAATTATCCCTCAAGTTATCCTTCTGCTGCCTTGCAAAAAAAATTTGGTTTTTCACACTAAAATCTTGTGTTTCCAGTCGGGTGGATTCACTAAGTGTTGCTACGTTCTCTCCTCTCCTTACCCCACATATACTTACAGTTTAGTTTAGTTTAGTTTAGTTTAGCTTAGTTTAGTTTAGTTTAGTTTAGAGATACAGCACAGAAACAGGCCCTTCGGCCCACCGGGTCCACGCTGACTGGCAATCCCCACACAATAACACTAGGGACAATTTTTACATTTACCAAGCCAAATTCCCTGCACACCTGTACATCTTTGGAGTGTGGGAGGAAACCGAAGATCTCGAAGAAAGTTCACGCAGTCACATGGATAATTTACAAACACCGTGCAGACAGCATCTGTAATTGGCATCGAACTCGGGTCTTGGGCGTTGCAAGCACTGTAAGTCAGCAACTCTGCCGCTGCATCGCCGTGCTGCAGTCTCATACAGTCCTACCCATGAGCGGCAATTCAATGTCAGTTATGAATATAGATGCACCAGTACCTATTAATATGTTGCATTACTGATCCCCTAACAACACATCAATAAACACTCATGGATGGTGCCCTGCCTGCCGAGAGCCGTTAACTGTTGCACTTACATCTCTCTAAACAGTTTACTCAACTCATCTGCTGAGCTCTGAATGGTTAGTGTTATTGATTCCCTGGTTGCCCCCCCCCCCCCCCCCCCCCCCTTTTGATTGACTGTTCTTTTCCACGTATCTGTTCAAGAGTCTTATCATTCCTTTCCTTCCATTCATTGACAAAGTGCCCGTTATTTCCACACTCGTAACATTTTCGATTGCCCACATCTTCTATCGGGCTGATGTTGTTCTTGTACCCTGACTCGCCTGAACTCTCATTGGGTCAAATCAATATCTCCTCAAAATTATTTCTAACCAGGTGCCAATGTGTAGGAAGGAACTGAAGATGCTGGTTTAAACCAAAGATAGACACAAAAAGCTAGAGTAACTCAGCGGGTCAGGCAGCATCTCTGGAGAGAAGGAATGGGTGACCTGAAATGTCTTTTCTCGACCCGAAACATCACCCATTCCTTCTGTCCCGCTGAGTTACTCCAGCTTTTTGTGTCTAGCCCCGTATTCAATATGCACTTTCAAGTGAGGACCCATAGCATCATGCAATATATTCAGCCACATGTTATCATTTCTACTGAGGGTCCTGAGTGTTCAGTGCATGCCACAAACTTACTTACTGTATGATCTTCTACTGTCACCCGTGGTTCCTGTTTTACCAGGATCATCCTAACCCAGGTGGGTGTGTTATACAACTTTCTTAAAGACGTCAACCTTCCAGTTATTAGTAGATTCCTGTTGTGTGATCCAGGTCCTGACTTCGATATTCTGTGGCAATAGTGCCCATACTGCTGGTGGCACTTTGATCTATATTATTAAATGGACATCATCATAGATAAAGGCTGTGAGCTTCCTTTACTTCTGCTAACATCCCACAATACCTAATAGCCATTTTCCCCCTTAAAGCAGGCAGTTAATTGAAAATCATGTTTCTCTGAGGTTGTCAAAGATTCCTCATAGACTGTCTTGTCTTTCACCTTCCCCTCTCGTAATTCATGTTCATTAGATGTAGGAGCAGTATCGAGCTTGCTCTGCCATTCAATCATGGCTAATCTATTTTTCCCTCTCAATCCCATTCTCCGGCCTTCTCTCCATAACCTTTGGGGCCATACTAATCAAGAACCTATCAATCTCTGCTTTAAACATACCCAATGACTTGGCCTCCCCAGCCTAAAGATTAAAGACAAAGGGTGGTGAATCTGTGGAATTATTTGCCACAGAAGGCTGTGGAGGCCAAGTCAATGGATATATTTAAGGCAGAGATAGATAGACTATTTATTTAGTACGGGTGTTAGGGGTTATGGAAAGAAGGCAGGATCTGGATTTAGGAGGGAGAGATAGATCAGCCATGATTGAATGGGGGAGTAGACATGATGGGCCGAATAGCCTAATTCTACTCCTATTCATAACCTTGTGAGATACTGGGACTGTTTCTTCACAAACTACTTGTGTGTTTCTTCAGGAACTTGCATAGTGTGGAATTTTGGTGGTCCCAGACTCTCTCTAACTTCTACAGGTGCACAGAAGAGAGCATGCTGACCGGTTGCATCGTGGCTTGGTTCGGCAACTTGAGCGCCCAGGAACGGAAAAGACTACAAAAAGTAGTAAACACTGCCCAGTCCATCATCGGCTCTGACCTCCCTTCCATCGAGGGGATCTATCGCAGTCGCTGCCTCAAAAAGGCTGGCAATACCATCAAGGACCCACGCCATCCTGGCCAAACACTCATCTCCCTGCTACCTTCAGGTAGAAGGTACAGGAGCCTGAAGACTGCAACGTCCAGGTTCAGGAATAGCTCTTTCTCCACAGTCATCAGGCTATTAGGGGGGGGGGCCCCAGGATGGGGTTTGGGGGGGGGGAGAGGCGGGGGGGGGGGGGGGGGGGAGAGAGTGTCAAGTTACTAAAATTAAATAATCAATGGGGGCAGGAGGGGTTGGGCCGCGGGAGAGAAAAGGTTGTAAGTTTTAATAAAATTAGGTCACTGAAACAAATCTCTGACTGATTCTGCCTGACCCACTGAGTCACTCCAACTAGGGAAGTGTGATCCGAGGGAACCAGCGTTGCAAACCTTGGACTGGTTAACCGACATTTACTGCATGGGGGGGGGGGGGGGGGGGGGGGGGGGGGGGGGGCAGGGCAGGAGGGGTGGGGCGGAGGGGAGCGGGGGAGAGAGAGAGAGTGTAAGTTACATCTCTGAAACATTAATAGACCATTATCGGTTTATTTGCACTTTATCTGCTTATTTATTGATGTGTGTATATATTTATATAGTGGTATATGGACTCATTGATATGTTCTGTATTCATGCCTACTATATTCTGTTGTGCTGAAGCAAAGCAAGAATGTCATTGTCCTATCTGGGACATATGACAATAAACTCTCTTGACTTGACTCTTGACTATATGCCTCATTGTTTAAACTTATCCAGTGTTGGCTCCATCCACGGGCGGGTTGGTAGTTAACATGGCCACCACCATTCTTCTTCATGGTTTCATACATTCTTCATCCTGTGCATGCTTTATCGATGCCATTGTTACCTTTTCTTGTTTCTGAACCACCTTTTCAACGATGGCCCTGAGCAGTACCATTCTTAATGAGCCAATTGTTGATGAGAATTGTGTGTTTCACTGGATCTTGAATTGGCTATGCCATGGTTGTGAGTGTAATTACACCTGGTCATATTTACCCTTTCCTTGTCCGTGCCACCAAGTTTTTTTCTTGGCGAGGGGTGTTTCATAAGGTCAATAGTGATAGGAACAGAATTAGGCCATTTGGCCCATCAAGTCTACTCCACCATTCAATCATAGCTGATCTTTCTCTCCCTCTTAACCTCCTTCTCCCCATAACCATTGACACCGTACTAATCAAGAATCTGTCTATCTCTGCCTTGAAAATATCCATTGACTTGGCTTCACCAGCCTTCTGTGACAAATAATTCCACAGATTCACCACCCTCTGACTAAAGAAATTCCTCCTCATCTCCTTTCTAAAGGAATGTCCTTTAATCCTGAGGCTTCCGGATTCTATCCTTTTTCTATCATTGTCTGAATTTTTCTTTTGATACACAATTTTACTATGGATCCTTGGGTCACCATTTGATGTTAGCACTTTTCTTATCAGTAGCAATCATCAGTAAATCACTTGTCCCAGAGATCTGTTGTATTATTTTATACCATCTTCTAGTTTTTCCCCAACACAAGCCGCCTTTGTGTCTTATTTCACCGCACCGGTGCCTGGTGCCTTACAACATCGTAACAGGACCTGGCATCTTATGTAGTTGAGTTAGAATTAATGGCTTAGTCCTCCAGCAAAACTAGTATGTTGTTGCTGATGAAAACACAATGATTATGTTGCACAGAGTGAAGCTTCAAAAAGAGCAATGAGATAATTAACCAGATAATCTTCTTACATACGGGAATTATCATAGGGATAAATACAGTACCTAGAGAATCTGGCTCCTCTGCAGGGAGCTATTTCATTCACTTTTACATCTACTTTAGTGAATGGATGAAGCTCCAGTTCAATACTGCAGGACCTCCTACTCATTCCACCAAAAGATGAGTCTAGTTCAGGTGCAAGGGGTCTGGGGTGGGGCTTGAAACTTGTCACCAAAGGAACACTGAATAACAAACCAGTCAGCTGATTGTGAGAACAAGGATACAGGTTTGGGTGAAGCCACCAGCTGAGATGTTAGTTCAAACATTTGGAATGGTAAAAATGATGGAAATAGTTGTAAGGGCTACAGAGAGCATATGTTTTACCATCTATTCCACATGGAAAAGCTTTAACTGTAGGGTTCCTTTGAGAACATGTCAACCATGCAAACACTCAATCCTGGCTCCTATTGATAGTACCCAGGTGTAGGAACCATTTATGTTTATTGTTGGCAAATCATATTATTTTGCTTAGATTTATCTTGCAGTATTATTTTGGACACTTGGGGCGGTTATCAGACGTATATGTAAGGGCATAGGGGACAGGAAGGGGCAGGCAAAGGGAGAGAGAGTATACAGTTCTCACCAGACCAGGGTCAGAGCAACCAGCTACAACTTACATGCAGAAATAGGAAAACCTGGTACGTTCATCTCTTTGTTAGTACAACTACATCAATAAACAATCAACTAAACTGGAAATAACGACAGGAAGATCTGTTCGATTAGGCCTGCGTAAGATTACTCCAACTGTACCTGTGTATTAATGGCTACTGGAAAAGTTGAACATTTGCCATTACACAGGAACTATGGCAACTAGCAAAGCCACTTGGTAGAAAGCCTCTTTATCAGAACTTTCAAACTAGCACCGAGATCTCATGGGGCTAGTGGCAAGTAAAGTCCTCCTCATCGGATCCTTCATGCACAGTTGGAGTCTTAGTACCAACACAGTGACTCTAGTGTGGTTGAGCCAGTCATTTATCTCTTTCTGCAGGGTGTGTTTGCCAGGAGAATCTGGAAAAAAAAGATACAATCTTTGCCAAGGTTCATCCTATGCAGTTCTGTTGTGTAATGCAAGCCTCATGCACTCTGTGAAATGTTTCCTGGATACGCACTGAGATAAATGCTGCAGGAAAGATTTTAACTGGGAGAAAGAAACACTTCAGACTATCTGAATCCTAGAGGGCTTCCAGTTCGAGGATCTGTTTAATTAAGTGTAGAGATGAAACGTGGAGTCCTCGCCGACCAGCTGTACATTAGTTCTGTTCTACACACTTGGGACAATTTTACAGATGTTAATTAACCTGCAATCCTACATGTCTGTGGAAAGTGGGAGGAAATCAGAGCACCCAGAGAAAACCGATTGAGAATGGTGTCGTACAGATGTGTTTTTAATGTATTTGAAGATTTTATGAACAAAGCCTACTTTTGCAAAGCAATTGCCACAGCACCTCTCCTTCCACTACCTTCAGGGCCAGATCCCGTGGTGAATTTTTTAAAGGAAAACTTCATCCGCAGACACATCATGGAACACGAGTAATCAACCCGCAATGGGCGTGAGCACCAAGTGAATGCAAACTGTTGGCATAAGACGTCCATTGTTCACTTTCTGAATGCTCATGGACAGAACAATTCCTATAAATCCTGCTCCTAACTGGAAGTCACGTGATTACAGAATCTGTTCAAATCCGTTTTCAAATTCAGTTTAATTACTATACTCAGCGGAAACAGAACAATTAAATTCTTACATGCTACCGCTTTGCAGGCACCACAAATTAATATGCAATAATCAATAATGCAATAAATTAGCAGGATGACCATAACAGTGCAAATTGAAGTGTGTAATGCAACCTAAATAAAATTGGGCGGCACGGTGGCGCAGAAGTGGAGCTTCTGCCTGACAGCACCAGAGACCCAAGTTCAATCCTGACAACGGGTGCTGTCTGTACAGGGTTTGTACGTTTCCCCGTGACCTGCGTGCGTTTTCTCCAAGATCTTCAGTTTTTTCCCACACTCCAAATACAAACAGGTTTGTAAGTTAATTGGCAGGGTAAAATTGTAACATGTCCCTGGTGTGTGTAGGATAGTGTTGATGTTTGGGGATTGCTGGTCAGTGCGGATTCAGTGGGCCGAAGGGCCTGTTGCTGTGCTGTATCTCTAAACTAAACTAAAACTAAACTAAAGTCGATAGTAATTGCTTGCTAAAGTAGGGCTGGACAGTGTGGTACAATCGCCAGATAGTTGTTGAGAAGGAACTGTCTCCAAACCTGGAGGTAATGGTTCTCAGGCTCCTGGACTTTCTTCCCGATATTAACCGTGGTGATGAATGCGGATTGTGTGGGTTTTTCATTCATTCAGTTAATGTTTCAGGTTGAAGACCACTTTTCAGACTAAGACATTTTACAACTCTTAATTTCCAATACTATTTATTTAGTTCATAAGTTCTAAGAGCAGAATTAGGGCATTCAGCACATCAAGTCTATTCTGCCATTCAATCATGGCTGACCGATCTTTGGAAGGATCCCAACCCAAACCTTCATTTGTCCACAGATGCTGCCTGATCCATGGAGTTCCTCCAGCTGTTTGTTTGTCACAGGAAGAAAGGTGTTAGTCAGAGAACTGTGTAGATGAATAGGGGGGGTTAGAAGAGGGGGGGGGGGTGGGGGGGCGGAGGGGGAAAGCTTCCTAAAACTGGAGGACAATGTTCATGCCATTGAGTTATAGGCACCCAAATGGAATATGTTACTGTTCCCTAGTTTGCATGCTTCACTCTGGCTGTGGAGCACGTGCTCCTTCCACCAAGACCAGCAGGAGCTCTCGGTTGCTGCCGCCTTCATTATCTCTTCCCGTATGTCTCATTTCCTCGATTGCCAGCGTGAAGCCACGTGCAAAATGGAAGAATGGCACCTCATCGAGGCACAAGAGATCACAGATGCTGGGGCAAGGATCTTGAGCAAAGAAAAGACTGCTGGAGGTTCTCGGCAAGTCAGGCAGCATCTATGAAGGGAAATAATGAACATATTTCAGTTTCAGTATATTCCCACGTGTGCCAGGGCACAGTGAAAAGCTTTTGGTGCGCGCTATCCAGTTGGCGGAAAGAAAATACGTGATTATAATCGATCCATTTACAGTGTATAGATACATGATAACGGAATAACGTTTAGTGCAAGATAAAGCCAGCAAAGTCTGATCAAGGATAGTCCAATTAGGTAGCTAGTAGTTCAGGACTGCTCTAGAATGTGGTATATGATGTTCCAGGTCAGCACCCTTCCTCACACTTCTTGAAGAGCACTACATATTCTGCTTGATTAGCCCACATCCTGATGGCATGAACATTGAATGGAACACATTAAGGTAAACACCGACAGCCCCTTTTGTTCCACTTGCACTGATTATTCTTTCCATTCGCCATCCCTGCCCCTCTCACTTCATTTCTTTACTCTCCTCCACCCACTCTTCACCCGCCCCTACTCCAGTTCTCTTATTTATTTGAACCCCTCACACATTCCCTTCTACCCACCATCCCTCCCTCGTTCTATATTTCACTACACTCTTTTCTTTTTTTATCAGATTGCACCATTTGCACCACTTTACCCTTTCCATTTATCACCTGCAGCCTCGGCCTAATGTCATCCGTCCAATTCACTCCGCAGATGCTGCCCGATTCGTTGAGTTCCTCCAGTTCTTTGTTATTTTCCCTCTGCAGTTTCTTATGCATGCCAAATGTTAACGTGACTGCCCGGCACTGTGTAACATAATCTCACTCCTGTGGTCGTTTTGCTGACGATATTTCTTTTTTTCCATTGAGGCTTTAACAATGAAATTATAGATTATTTCATTATTCTCAATGGAATGCTGCTAAATGCAAATTAATTAGTGGCTACTTAGTGTTTAGAACTTGCTCAAGCAGGTATCCAAGTAATTATTAAGTTTACTATTGAAATTTACTTAACTCAATACAGCCAATTACCTACATCTATTCATCATATCTGAAAGAGTTCCCACCCTACATTCGGATGTATTGTTGAAGATATAATGCGGCACCTTGCAATGTTAGTTCAGTAGTTGTGGTCAACCAGTGCAGAAACATGTTGTGGACCTGCTCCGTTCTCTTTGTTGCTTTTGCTCATGCACAACAGCTAACAGGTAGGAAATAAATATATTCATATCTGAGTGATGCCCAGTGCAAATTGGAGGTACAGCACCTCATATTTTACTTGGGCAGCTTACACCCCAGCAGTATGAATATTGACTTATTTAACTTCAAGTAACTTGCTTTCCCTCTCTCTCCATCCCTCCCCCTTCCCAGTTCTCCGACCAGACTGACTGGCCCCCTGATTACATTTTATGTCTGTTTGTTTTGTTCTCCTACCTAACAATGATTTATTCTACATTTTCCTTGAACTTCAACTCTTTTGATCTTTCATTTTCACAACTTACCCTTCCTTAAATCTGTATCTCTCTCTCCCCTGATTCTCAGTCCAAAGAAGGGTCTCGACCCAAAACGTCACCCATTCCTTCTCTCCAGAGATGCTGCCTGTCTCACTGAGTTACTCCATCATTTTGTGTCTATTTTTGGTTCAAACCAGCATCTGCAGTTCCTTTCTACACATTTAGATCTCCCCTTAGTGGGTATTGTGTTACTCAAACTTTAATTTAAAGTTCAGAAAACATGAAGATATTAAGCAAACAATTGAAAAGCACCCAAGTTCAAACAATTGTGGTCCAGTGAAACTTTAGCATAGGATTGTGGAAATTTACAGCTCAAAGTGAAATATTTCAGTCACTATATCAAACATTTTTCTGTCTATGTTCCTTTTACTGTACATGAACTGACTCCAATCCCTAGTTACAGTCCCTTGCATGCTACCAGTGGACGACTGTACTCATTAGTCAATTATTGTACAACAACTAATATTTTGCAGAAATTATCAGTCTCACCACCAAACAGGAATCAAAAGTGGGATTTAATAATGCCTGTGCATTGCCCCTCTAGACTTTCAGACAACTTCAAGCCAAGGGGATAAACATGTAAATTGAAATAAATAGGAGCCTTCTGAGCTTCAAGCTCAGAGAATCTTTCTCTTGTTTCACTTGACCAACCCAGGAACTTCCATACAATCTTTGAAAAGACAGAATAGACTATATACTGTACTTCAGCAAGGGTACAGTGAATCACTGGGGGACCATTATTTGACTCTCGTTGCAATCTAGGAAACTCACTGCATGCTTTAAAGATGTATATTTTTGTACTGATAAGAAAGTAACAGTGTAGGCACCATTTGGATTTCGATAGGATTAATGATAAGGTTATTTGTTGATATGAGTATATTAGTTCACACATCACCGTTCTTTATTGATATGTTCACGCAAGAAGAAATAGAGGAACAGTAATCGCTGCTGTATTATGCCACCACTCAAAAATGAAATGTACTTTGACTTACTGTAGTTTCTTTTGAGGTTATTAAAATGATAAAGAGCCCCCTATATTTGACAGTGTTTGAAGAGGCAAGTTAAACGGGCACCATATTATATAGAATAGAATAGAATTACCTTCATTGTCATTCAGGCCTTACGGTCTGAACAAAATTTCGTGCCTGCAGTCATACATACAATAATAATCAACAATAAACACAAATTAACATCCACCACAGTGAGTCCTCCAAGCACCTCCTCACTGTGGTGGAGGCAAAAATCTTGAGGCGATACCCCACCGGGCGATGGCACAAACAGTCCCGCGGCTCACCGAACCCGCAAACGGGCCGGGGTGGTCGAAGCTGCCGCCCTCCAGTTCAGCGGACGCAGCCGCTGGCACACGGCTGAACCCCGGACTGAGGTCACCACCGCCAGAACGCCGTCCCAGCCACCGGAGCACCGTTCCAGCCCCAAACCGGATCACCCTCACGGGAGCGCCGTACCTCCCTCGAGCTGGGCCGCTCCGACGGGAGCGCCACAGCCCCTCACGGGAGAGTCTCAGCACCACGCCAGGCCGCCCTCATGGGAGCGTCACAGCCCCTCACGGGAGCGCCGTTCCAGCCCCGAGCCGGACCGCCCTCACGGGAGCGAGCCCAGGGCAAGTCAAGTCTCGACGTCGCCAGCTCCGCCATTAGGCCTCAGTGCAGACGGAGGCAGAAATGGGGGATACGACAAAAAAAGTTGCATTCCCACGAAGGGAGAGACAGCTCAACCCCCCCCCCCCCCCCCCCCCCCATAAACACAACGGACTGCAGGCGAGCCGCTGCGCAGCCACTTCCGGATCTTCCACTTCCACTTCCATATATATATATATTTATATATGTGCACTATTTCAGGTCGGTAATGATTATTGAGTGCTTATTTCCACTCTACCCCTCTCACAACCCATCTACTACTCCCTCAGTAATACTGGTGCTTAAGTGAATTCTCAAACCACACTCCAGTTCCATTGGGCATACTCATATTGGGTATATATCTAATTGAAAGCCGCAATCTCAAAGCAAGATATTCAAGCTTCTAGATAGCACCAGACAACTCAAGAAAAGCTCACTGATAATTACAAATATTACCCTGTCACAGGTAATTAACTTTCTCAAAATAAAGGGATGCTCGAGAAGAAATTAGTTTTCAATTTAAATAAAGACCATTTGTGTGAAGAGCTAAATAACTGAGGTAGAGAATTTATTTTACTTTAGACTTTAGAATTTACTCAAGAGATACAGCGCAGAAACAGGCCCTTTGGCCCACCCAATCCGTGCCAAATAGCGATCACCCTGTACACTAGCACTATCCTACACACTAGGGACAATTGACAATTTTTACCAAAGCCAATTAACCTACAAACCTGTACATCTTTGGGATGTGGGAGGAAACTGGATCACCCGGAGAAAACCCACACCGTCACAGGGAGAACGTACAAACTCCATACAGACAACACCCGTAGCAGGATCAAACCCAGATCTTATTGCTGGGTGGAATTTGTTGCCATAATAATAATTGACAAATGAACAGTGTCGATCAATGTTATTTTACTGAAACTGACGTTAATGTTCAGATTTTCACTTACGAATGTTAGAGACGACGTCCGCATCTGCAAGATAAGTTCTAGATAATTCCTCAAAATTAACATGGAGACTAATTAGACATCATGAACTTGACCGAAATGCCCACCACTGACTGAAAAAGTGCTTAGTGAATACTAAGCAAAGTCAAGGGAGATGCAAGAAATATTTTTCCATTGCAAATAATCTTTCTTTTAGGCAAATCACAAAAACTGACAGTGAGGCAATTTCAGGTAGATTTCAAAGCTCCGCACCACGTCTACTCCACCCCAACCCACCTCTACTCTCTTTAAAGCTGTGCCCTGAATCACTGTATTCTTTATGTACTGATAATAAATGGTCACAGAGGCATTTGTGATGACACCAATAATGATTCAGATTGTTTTTAACAAAGTTTATAATATTGTTCTTAAGACAATATAATAATATTAGAACTGGGTGGCATTATGGCGCAGTGGTAGAGCTACTGCCTTCCAGCGGCAGATACCTGGGTTCAATCCTGATGATGGGGTGCTGTCTGTACTCAGTTTGTATGTTCTCTACAAGACCTGCTTGGGTTTTCGCCGAGATCTTTGGTTTCCTCCCACACTCCAAAGATGTACAGAGGGATCTGGGAATAACCGTGCATAGTTCCTTGAAGGTGGAATCTCATATAGATAGGGTGGTAAAGAACGCTTTTGGTATGCTAGCCTTTATAAATCAGAGCATTGAGTATAGAAGCTGGGATGTAATGTTAAAATTGTACAAGGCATTGGTGAGACCAAATCTGGAGTATGGTGTACAATTTTGGTCGCTCAATTATAGGAAGGATGTCAACAAAATAGAGAGAGTACAGAGGAGATTTACTAGAATGTTGCCTGGGTTTCAACAACTAAGTTACAGAGAAAGGTTGAATAAGTTAGGTCTTTATTCTCTGGAGCGCAGAAGGTTAAGGGGGGACTTGATAGAGGTCTTTAAAATGATGAGAGGGATAGACAGAGTTGATGTGGATCAGCTTTTCCCTTTGAGAATAGGGAAGATTCAAACAAGAGGACGTGACTTCAGAATTAAGGGACAGAAGTTTAGGGGTAACATGAGGGGGAACTTCTTTACTCAGAGAGTGGTAGCGGTGTGGAATGAGCTTCCAGTGGAAGTGGTGGAGGCAGGTTTGTTGGTATCATTTAAAAATAAATTGGATAGGCATATGGATGAGAAGGGAATGGAGGGTTATGGTATGAGTGCAGGCAGGTGAGACTAAGGGAAAAAAGTTGTTCGGCACGGACTTGTAGGGCCGAGATGGCCTGTTTCCGTGCTGTAATTGTTATATGGTACAGGTTTGTAGGTTAATTGGCTTTGCATCAATGTAAAATTGTCCCTAGTGTGTGTAGGGCAGTGTTAATATGTGGGTATCGTTGGTCTGTGCAGACTCAGTGGGCCGAAGGGTCTGTTTCCACACTGTATCCCTAAACTAAACTAAATTCAACTTATTCAGCTATGTATTTAGTAAGATAGCTTTATACTTTCAATGAAAATCTTGGCCTACAGTGGGATATGAACGCACAATAATTTCATTTCTAACGTCACTGGGGACGCATCCAAACTGTATTTATTGATGTTTGGTGTACTGGTCTGCATGAGGAAATCTCACTTCCAAGTGATGCACCCCTTCAAGGCATGCTATGGGTAGGAAAGGTATTTTGCAGTGATCCACTTTTAATGGCATTTGTCTCATTTCACAAACAGTATTGTTCAACCTGTTTGTTCAGGGTTGGGCAGTGAAAGATATCTACATGAACTTTAGTAAACCATTTGACAGTCCCTCAAGGTAGGCTGATCCAGAAAAGTAAGCGACGTGGGACCAACCTTTTCATAGATGACAGAGGTGGAGAGGTTTAGTTTAGAAGTATCGCATGGAAACTGGCCAATTGGCCCACCGAGTCCACGCGGACTGTCGTTCACACCGGTTTTATGTTATCCCACTTTCTTATCCACTCCCTGCACAGTAGAGGCAATGTACAGAAGGGATTTAACCTGTAAATCCACATGTTGTTGGAATGTGGAAAGAAACCAGAGCACCCAGAGGAAACCCACGCAATCACTAGGAGAACATGTAAAGTCTGCACTAACAGCACCCGAGGACAGGACTAAACCCGGGTCTCTGACCTGTGAGGAAACAGAGGGGAGGAAGGGACAAGGGGGAGGAGAAAGAGGGGGCAGCGGCCCAAAGGAAGCGTTGTCACCAGGGGCTACAACGTGAGCTGCAACTATGGCTGTGTCAATGTAACGTGTGGTGGGTGAAGAAGGGCTCGCTGGTGCACCGTGCGAGTCGGGATTGGCGTTGGAAGCCGAGGCTCTAAACGGCCGTGGAGACGGTGAGAGCTGGGGATGGGTCGGCATCTCATTCCATTCACATTCAGTTCACATTTCATATTTGTTTTATTGAGGTTTCCGCCACTCCATGGTGCTTTAGCGATACAGGAGGGGTGTCATTAGTGTGCCAGGGGCGTATTGTCTTTCCATTATCACATGACCTCGGTTGGTGCAGAAATACGGATGAAGCAGAAATGCTCTAGAACCGAGGGTGAAGGAAAATCCTGTACATCCTTACATGACCTGTGTGTAAAGTTATGCGAGGCAGAGTTAAAGTAGGTAGTCACAATCTTTTTCCCAGGATGGAAATGGCAAATATTAGATGGCATTGGTTTAAGGTGAAATGGGGAAAAGTTCTGAAGGGCTGAGCGCGACAGATTATTTTTTACAAGAGTGTGGTAGGTACCTGGATAGTGCTAACAGAGGATGTGGTGGAAGCAGAAACAGCAGCAATGTCTAAGAGGCATTTAGACAGGCACCTAACCAGGCAGGGAATAAAGGAATACAGATCACACACAGCTTGTGGTCTTTGTTAGATAGGCATCGTGCTTTCATTTCACGTTTCATGTGTTTTGTGTTTCATGACTATTGGCAGATCAATTTCCCTCCGGGGATAAATAAAGTTCTATCATATGGTATCGTATCATGGCCAGCACAGAGACGATGGGAAGAATGGCCTGTTCCTGTGCTGCACGCTTCTATGTTCTCTCTCTTCTAGTATTATAAAAGGATTTTACTTCTTTTGATACGAAGATTAACATTAATATTAACAAAATAAAGTATGTGAATTTTTGTAAATTGTGTTGTGTCTTGGTTTTTCTACTTGTTTGTATGACTGCAGAAACCACAATGAGGTTCAAATGACAACAAATAAATTGTATTGAATTAATTGCACCTTGCCATCCATCATTGTACAATTGAGGTCAAAATGATGCTTTGTTTTACAGTCATGCCGAACGTGACGAAAAAGATGACAACGGAAACTTTCACACAAATGCCTCAGGCGTTCAACTCTCCACCATCCAACAATATTGGAGAACACCTCGGCAACATAAAAACAAATGGCACAGCATTTTGTCCTAACATTAGTCGGCAAGGTAATGCGCTAGAAACTTGATTAGAATTGTTGGAGGATAAGAAAACAACTGTCATTGTTGTGAAATGTTTAGGAAAGAACTGCAGATGCTGGAAAAATCGAAGGTAGACAAAAATGCTGGAGAAACTCAGCGGGTGAGGCAGCATCTATGGAGCGAAGGAATAGGTGACGTTTTGGGTCGAGACCCTTCTTCAAACTGATATGGGGGGGGGTAAGAAAGGAAGAGGCGGAGACAGTAGGCTGTGGGAGAGCTGGGGAGGGAAGGGGAATGAGGGAGAAAGCAAATTCTTTGTTGTGAATGTGTTAGCAACTACAGGGCAACAGTAATCTAATCAGCCCATAGATATCTTTGACAAGGCAGGATCCGTGTATCAGTCTGAAGAAGGGTTTCGGCCCGAAACGTTGCCCATCTCCTTCGCTCGCTGCTGCACCTGCTGAGTTTCTCCAGCATTTTTGTGTACCTTCGATTTTCCAGCATCTGCAGATCCTTCTTAAACACATACATGCACTCGGAGTATGGGGCTGCACTAAACTTTTAGTGAACGGTTGCTCACAAGATGTCAGTGGGTATATTAAAGATTGGGGAAATTAGTTTTTATTCCACTTATTTGACTTAAAATAATAAAAGATGATGTAGCTTTCATGATGCGGTGAATCTTTAATAATATAGTAGACTACCTTGTAATAAACAAAAAAATCTAGAAATTTGACTACAAAGGCTAGAGCATCAATTTTTTTTTAAATATGAAGAAAACGTCTGTTAAGAAAAGGGGAAATTGGGCAGTTACATGTTTGTGTTTGAGAGATTTGGATGTACGACAGATTGGGTTCAGAGGTGCAGAGAGATGCTTTTGTTTCGGGGATGTATATTATCCTCTTCATGAAGAAGATTAATCCTATGGGCAGCCGAGAGATTAATCAACAGACAAGGAAACCTTCCCATTATTGATACCGAATGGTCTGTCCTCAGCAGAGGCCTCACCTTTGTTCCCCTCCGTCCCCACCTCAATGAGTTCCACATCCGCCACGATGTGGAGCTCTTCTTCCGTCGCCTCCGCATCCAACGCATTTTTCCATGGGAAGGAATCCTCACCCCCTTCTCCGGTCTCCAACCGACCCCCTCCTCTTGGACTCCCCCTCATGGCCATCTACCTGCTTTAGACCTTTTTATTTTAAACTGCCGGCGGGACATTAACCGCCTCAACTTCTCCACTCCCCTTTCTCACTTTAACCTCTCCCCCCCGAACATACAGCCCTCCACTCACTCTGCAACAACCCAGACTGGGTGATCAAACCTGCTGACAAGGGAGGTGCCGTGGTAGTCTGGCGCGCTGATCTCTACCGGTCTGAGGCCAGGCGCCAACTCTCAGACACCTCCTCCTACCTATCTTTGGACCATGACCCCACAGATGAGCACCAGGCCATTATCTCAAACAATATCACTAGCTTCATCACTTCCAGCTCCCTGCCCTCACAAGCCTCCAACCTCATCGTTCCCCAGCCCCGCACGGCCCGAATTTTACCTTCTCCCCAAAATCCACAAACCTGACTAACCTGGCAGACCCATTGTTTCTGCTTGTTCTTGTCCCACCGAATTTATTTCCACATATCTCGACTCTATCCTATTCCCCCTGGTTAAATCCCTCCCTACCTATGTACAAGAAACCTCACACGCTCTTCGTCTCCTCCATGACTACTGTTTTCCAGGCCCTCACTACCTCATTTTCACCATGGATGCCCAGTCACTCCACACCTCCGTCCCCCACCAGGAGGTTCTTCAAGCCCTCCGTTTTTTCCTCGACCGCAGAACCAACCAATCCCCATCTACCGATACTCTCCTCCGCCTAGCGGAGCTGGTCTTTACCCTCAATGCCTTCCATTTCCTCCAAATCCAAGGCGTAACTATGGGCCCCCACATGGACCCCAGCTATGCCTGCCTGTTTGTAGGGTATGTCAAACAATCCTTGTTCAAAGCGTACCGTGGCCCTATCCCCAAACTCTACCTCTGCTACATTGACGATTCCATTGGTGCTAGCTACCTCCTGCACCCATGCACAACTCGCTGACTTCATCCATTTCACCACTAACTTCCATGCAGCACTCAAATTCACCTGGACCATTTCCGACATTTCCCTACCGTTTCTAGACCTCACTATCTCCATTGCAGGTAACAGACTTTTGACCGACATCCACTATAAACCCACTGACTCCCATGGCTATCTGGACTACACTTCTTCCCACCCTGCTTCCTGTAAGAACTCCATCCCCTACTCCCAATTCCTCCATCT
Source organism: Leucoraja erinaceus (assembly GCF_028641065.1). NCBI lineage: Eukaryota > Metazoa > Chordata > Chondrichthyes > Rajiformes > Rajidae > Leucoraja > Leucoraja erinaceus. The sequence continues at coordinate 8,031,759 of NC_073390.1, forward strand.
ACGCAGCCTCTGCGCCCAGGATGAGGTGTTCCAAACCAGGGCATCGGAGATATCCTCATTCTTTAGGGAATTCCCATCTGCAACTATAGATGAGGCTCTCACCAGGGTCTCCTCCATATCCTGTAGTTCTGTTCTCGCTCCCCATCCCCCCACTCGTAACAAGGACAGATTCCCCTTGTCCTCACCTTCCCCCCCTACCAGCCGTCACATACAACAGATAATCCTCTGACATATTTGCCACTTCCAACGGGATCCCACCACTGGCCACATCTTCCCATCTCCTCCCCTTTCAGTTTTCTGCAGAGACCACTCCCTCCGTAACTCCCTGGTCAATTCGTCCCTTCCCACCCAAACCACGCCCCCCCCCCCCCCCCCCCGGGAAATTTCCCTTGCAACCGCAGGAATTGCTACACTTGTCGCTTTACCTCCCACCTTGACTCCATCCAAGGGCCTAAGCAGTCTTCCCAGGTGCGGCAAAGGTTCACCTGCACCTCCTCCAACCTCATCTATTGCATCCACTACTCTAGTTGTCAGCTGCTCTACATCGGTGAGACCAAGCGTAGGCTTGGCGATCGCTTCGCCCAACACCTCCGCTCAGTTCGCAATAACCAACCTGATCTCCCTGTGGCTCAGCATTTCAACTCTCCCTCCCATTCCAAATCCGACCTTTCTGTCCTGGGCCTCCTCCATGGTCAGAGTGAGTCCCACTGCAAATTGGAGGAGCAGCACCTCATATTTCGCTTAGGTACTTTACACCCCAGCGGTATGAACATTGACCTCAAATTTCAGGTAGTCCTTGCTTTCTCCCTCTTTCCCCTCCCCAGCTCTCCCACAGCCCACTGTCTCCGCCTCTTCCTTTCTTCTTCCCACCCCTCCCCCCCACACCCCCACATCAGTCTAAAGAAGGATCTCGACCCGAAACGTCACCTATTCCTTCGCTCCATAGATGCTGCCTCACCCGCTGAGTTTCTCCAGCATTTTTGTCTACCTTACCATTATACATAGCAGGATTCTTAAATATCTTGGGTTCTAACTTTCTGTTTTGTTTTAATTATGAATTACTGCAGGATTTTGATCAGTTGGGCAAGTGGGTCAAGGAATGGTTAATAAAGTTTAATTCATTTAAGTGTGAGATGTTACATTTTGGGAATCCAAACCCGGGCAGGAACTTTGCAGTAAATGGTAGAGTCCGGGCCAGTGTTGCAGAGCAGCGGGATCCAGGAGTGCAGGTGTGTAGGTCCCTGAATGTGGCGTCACAGACATATGACGTGGTGTAGAAGGCTTTGGTACATTGGCCTTCCCCAGCTAGGGAATTGGGATGTTAAGTTATTGTTGTACAAGATGTTGGTGGGGCTGCACTTGAAATACAGTGGTCAGTTTTGGTCACCCTGCTATAAAATATCATTAAGCTCGAAAGAGTGCAGAGAAAACATACGAGGGGTTGCCAGGTCTCGAGACGTTGAACTATCAGTTGAATTAAGGCAGGTTAGGACTTTATTTCTTGGAAACAAATGGGGATCTTATAGAGGTGTATGACATAATAAAGGGAATAAATAGGGTGAATGCACCAAGATTTTTTTCTATTGAAAGGAAATCAAGAACTAAAGAGGTTAAAGGTGAGAAGGACAACTTTTTGATACAGAAGGTCTATGAAAAAAGCTGTCAGAGAAAGTAGTTGAGACAGATACAATAACAACATTTACAAAACATTTGGACAATTATGTGGATGGGAAATGTTTAGAGGGATATGGCCAAATGCAGGTAAATAGGATTAATTTAAAAGGGGCATTTTTGTTAGCAGGGACGAGTTGGGCCAAAGGGCCTGTTTCCATCCTCTATGATCCTATAGCATTCAACTAAATTGGCGTAAATGTATTAGAAATATACTATTGTGAGATTACCTTGACAACAGCATTGAAAAATAACAATAACCGCTGGAAACAAAAGGTCATCGGTGTCACAGAGCATACAAGAAACATTTTACATGTTCTGTTTTTCAAAATCAGGTACTAAATCCCAAATGGTGAGTTCGAAATGAAATATTGACAATATTGGTTGAATTATGATTATATTGCAGTGCCTATAATTAAATAAACTTTTAGGATTTAGAAGAATAAAAGGAGTGAAGGAAATGTTCTTTTCTGAATGTTGACCCAACCAAATACAGCAGTTCATGCAATAGGAAAAGAATAGACCAGTGGCCACACATTAGGACAGCTCTTGTTAGACATGGGAGGATATATGTAAGTATTACATCCTGGCATCTCATGTTTTAGAATTTCATTAGGATAATCAGAGGCAGGCAGCCAAAGCTTCACGTTAAATCTCTATGCTGTGACCTACATTGTAAAAGTTTGATATCTCTTTATTTGTTGTATTTTACTTTAGATCTTGGAACCATCTCAACAGAAAACATAAGCTATAGTAATACCTTTACATGGTCCGACCAGACTAAAGAATCGTGTGGATACTACTTCGTTGAGATTTATCCGTTTGATGCATATCTAGATTGCTCTTTCAACTATACTGATAACATCTGTTGGCTTTTTATGCTGCCAAATCAAACCTACAAAGTCAGCGTTCACTATTACATGTACGACGGGGAAGAACTTACAAGGACGTTGTTTGTTGATTCAGGTAAAATAAGCAAATCAAAGTAAACAAACAATTTCATTTCTGGAATGTAGCTTACAATATAGGAATGTGAGCAGGAGCTTTTGGCACCTCAAGACTGTTCTGCCATACAATTAGATCACCGCAGATTCAGTGTGGCCTTCTCAGTGGAATTTTCTGTCGGTTGCCATAACCCTCTATATGGTGATAGATGAAAGACCTGCAATTCTCAGCTTTGAATATCTTCATTGCTTCAGTCTGCACTGCTCTTGCGAAGAGAATGACCAAGATTCATTCAGAGGAGAAATCCCTTCCCTTGTCTGAATTAAATGGCGTTCCCTGCAGATGCTGCAAATCTGAAACAAAACAGAATAGGGGAATCCAGCTATAAATTGCAGATCTGAATGTGTAGGAAGGAACTGCAGATGCTGGTTTACACCAAAGATAGACACAAAATGCTGGAAGAACTCAGCGGGACAGGCAGCATCTTGGACAGAAGAATGGGTGACGTTTCGGGTCTGAAGAAGGGACCAAAGCGTCACCTATTCTCTCCAGAGATGCTGCCTGTCCTGTTGAGTTACTCCAGCATTTTGATCTATAAATTGCAGGGATATTTTAACAATTGTTGGCCTCAGCAGCTTTCCACAGCTTTCAGACAATGATATTGGAAGCTTTCATTATCATGACATCACCAATAAAAGAATCAAAAGATCTGAGTTGGCACGCTGTTTAAGAAACAATTTTCATAATTCAATTTGAAATATCTGTGAAATTAGAATCCTATTGATGGATGCTAAATGCAGCGTTTCCAACACCTGCTATAATTTTGCTTCACGGCTAAAATTAGTCACGCTCTCAGATATGGAATTACCATGCCATTAGACTTTAATGTGTGAAATACCTCAACTAATCTATTGCCAACATATTTGCCACGTATCACATTCCCCTGAATAGAATCCAAAACATTCCCTCCACCTCTCCAAATAGGAAACAAAGTCCTGGAGCAACTCAATGGGTCAGGGAGCATCTCTGGAGAACATGGATAGGGTCGGGACAATTTGTTGTGGGGGGGTGGGGTGGAAGAAAATCAGAGGACAGGAGAGGCTGGACAAAGTGTGACACAGGAAAGGAGGTTTTCATAGGCAGATGGTGCCAACAGGAGGTGTAAGGCAGAAGGATTGATATAAGAGTTGCATATTGTGAGGCCAGAGGAAAGGATGTGGGAGGAGGGGGAGGAAAAAAATAGGAGTGATTCCAGGTGCCACAGAGGAGGATAGGGGGAAGAAAGGGGGAGGTGTTGTTAGAAGTTACCTAACCTTGGAGAATTCACTGTTCATACCGTTGGTTGGGTAAGTTACCCAAGCAGAATCTGAGGTGATGTTTCTCCAGTCTGCATGCTGCCTCATTCGGGTAATGGAGAGTTCCAGGACAAAAGGGTATGGGAATGTGAAGCACAGTTAAAAGTAGTTAGGAACTGGGAGATCCAGTAGTCCTTGGCAGACCGAGCGCAAGTGTTCGGAGAAGCAGTCGCTGAGTCTACGCTGGGTTTCACCAACTTACAAAGGGCCACATCGTGAACACTGGATGCAGTAGATGAGGTGAGGGGAGGTGCATGTGAATCTCTGTCTCACCTGGAAGGACCTGCCGGGGTCCCTGGATGGGGTCGAGAGAGGGGGTCCAGGGACTGGTGTTACAGATCCTGCAGTTGGAGGGTAAAGTAACTCGGGAAGGGGTGGTTTTGATGGGAAAAATGTGAACCAAGGATCTGTGGCATGAAGGGTCTCTACAGAACGCAGAATGGGGTGGAGATGGGAAGATGCGACAGGCAATAAGAACACATTGGAGGCGATGGAAATGCCAGAGGATCATGTGTTAGATGCACAAGCTGGTAAGGACTAGGGCAACACAATTCTTGTTCTATCTGGAGGGAGAGGGGCAAGAGCAGAACTACTGGACAGAGGAGATGGGTGGAGGGATCCAACTTGGGAGGAGAAGCAGCGAAGACTGAAGGATTGAGAGTAGGCACCTCTCCGTTGCTCCACCTCTCCATTGCTCATCCACTGAGATTTAAACAAAAGGTGTTGCCAATTGGGACCGAAGAAAGTCTTGCAGAAAGACAATCTGATACATTACGTAAGCAATAAATGAGTCACGCACACCCGGCTTGACATCACCACGATGCCAGCAAAATCTTGTTAATTGTGGACTCATAGAAGGTTCCTTTTCTAATCATCAAGAGTAACTGACTGATGGTCAGTAGAAACATTTAGAGTCTCCCAAACTTCAGAGCAATACATTAACTACAGACCGCAGCTAAAGCTTTTAGCCATTAAGTATTCAGATGGAGAGTTGGCCTCTATTGAGAGCCTACATACTATGCCACGTCTAAGGCCAATCCTTTGCTTTCCCAAGCCCACTGTCATGTATCGGTCTTGGAAAGTATGCCGTGGATGCAAAAGCCATGTTTCCATGCAGGTCTTGGCAATTGCACTAATTATTTACTAAATGATCACTATTATTACAATTAACGTGTTTGCCATTTCACAGCGTAAAGCAGATGGCACACTCACAAACACATTCAAGATGCCACTAAACATGGTTCAAATAAATTCTTAGCCACTATAAATATCAAAGTAAAGTGAAAAGTTTTGCAAAATTAATGCAGTTGGTCTTGGAGAATATATCTAATGATTTTACAACCCACCTTATTTAACTGTTGTTCACCAAGATTACATCTGCTTCTTAATCCTGAGTTTCATCCCCATTGCAGTACATACATCCCTCACCCAACATCACAAAAGGACTTTAGGTATTTCTTTATTGCCAACATTATTGCCAACGTATTTCATTGCTGTCAGTTTAATCTTTTTTTTTAAATTCTATATTTCGAACAGAATAAAAAAATAAAAAGCAAGTGTGAAACAGCATACAAAAAACAAAACAAGAATATGTATAAAGTGTCATAAACAATATCTATAAATAAATGAAATCGTGTGTGCCCGAAAAGGAGCAGGAAGAAGCCAAAGCTTATTAATTCCCACCCCTTATTCAACTGCTTATAATTATCTTATACAAATTTAGCAGCTATATGTACACCATATGTACACCAGCAGCTATATGTACACCAAATTATTTACATTTAACCACGAATCAAATATTTGCAAAGCCATACAAAAAAGGAGAGTACAAAAAGAAAAAAGAAAAGTAAAAAAGAAAAAAGAAAATAAAAAAATCTGTCTTAGTTTAAATAAAAACGTTTTCTTCAAGGTGATTCAAAATAATAATCTACTTCAAGACATGCAAAGGTTGTTAAATATGTTAAACATTGTAATTTTATTATTTTAATTGCACTAATTTGTCTTCACAAATTATGATTCGATGAGTTTGAATACATTTTACTTTGTTTGATAAATTTTTCTCAGAGTGTTAACAGAAAATGCATTCTCTCCTGAAAAAATATAGAACAGGGCACATCAACCGATTTATATGAAGATCCCTTTGACAGTTCTTCAACTGATTTCAATAGTTCTGACTCAGAACTGGGCTCAGCAAATGACACAAGCACCACAGAAGAATATCCTCACGATTTAACAGATAGCCCAACAGGTATTCACACTTTTGATCTAAAATAATGGATTATTGAGATTGTTTGGAATATTTAAAAATGATAAAGTGGCACATTAAAGAAAGAGGCGAGACACAGTTCCTATTTACACCATTCCCATTATCCAGCAGTTGGCACAAATCCATCTAACCCTTTCCTGTCCATGGGTCGGTCCAACCCATTTTTAAATGCTTCCATTATACCTGCTTTCAACACTTTGTGGCAATTTAATGTTTTAATATATTAGCAATTTTAATATGTTTAGTAAGATTATACAATTAAATAAAAGCACATTAAATACTTAGAAATACTTACAAAAAATAAAGTGAAATAATTTACAAATGTAACTAAACGTACCTTACTTGGCTTTCCCTTTGTAATCTCTGGGTTGGCGATCACTTATTCAGGTCAGGAGAGTCCCTGTTCCAGTGCAGTGGTCATGGCAAGTGACAGAAGTCCTTACATTTGTCACTCAGTACAGACATCGCCAATAAAAGAATCAAAAGATCTGAGTTGACAAACTCTATTGAGAGCCCACACGAATGCCACATCTAGGGCAATCCTTTGCTTCCCTAAGCCCACTGTCATGTATCGATATAGGTCTTGGAAAGTGTGCAGTGAATGCAAAAGCCATGTTTCAATGCAGGTATTGGCAATTGCACTAATTTGTCTTCATAAATTTTGATTTTATTGTTTTGAGAATGTATTGCTTTGTTTAACAAAAATGTATGTGAATATTAACATAAACTGCATTCTCACCTGAAAAAACAGACGATGGCATGCCAACATATTTCTATGACGATCCCTTCAATTCAAATCATTCTTCAACTGATTTTGGCTCGGGACAGGATTCAGCAATGGAATCAAACATGACAGAAGAATATTCTACATTTTTAACTGATACAACATCAGGTATTCACACTCTTAGCTAATATAATAGGTCATTAAGGTTGCTTTAAGTTTTTAAAAGTCATACAATATTAGTCAAACAAAAAGGCGTTTGGCATTACTTGTGGTTGAGCCATGTGACAAATGCTTGACATCTATTGCTCGACACAGGCAGGAACCATGGTTGGTCTGTATATGACTGGGGCTTCCTTACCCAAGATTGTGTGATTCCAATTGAATGCTTCAAACGTGTTGGCTACATGGAATCTTCTCAGCCCAGCAGCTACTGCTGGATATTTGTGTTCTATGTCATCACAAATTTAAAATCCGTTGCATGTCGTGAAGTAGTTTATCCCAAGTTCCAAAGACAGGTTGTGAGAATCATCTGAAAGGACATTTAAATCTGACACTGAGTTCGGCTGTGATTTAATTCAGTAAAGGAGCTGTCCCACTAGGGCGACCTAATCTGTGAGTTAAGAAGAGCGTCTTCAACCTTCAAGCTCGAGTGCACTCGCCTGGAAAACCTTGAGCTGGACGGACGGATGGACACACACACACACACACACACGCACGCACACGCACGCATGCACGCACGCACACACACACACGCATGCACGCACACACACGAGCACACACGCGCGCACACACCGCACACACACACACACCACACACACACGCACACACACACACACACACACACACACACACACACACGCACACACACACACACACACACGCATGCACACACACACACGCACACACGCACACACGCCACAAAGGCGGGGACCAGGGAAAGCGGGGGAGCGCTGTCTGAAATTCAGACCCACAATGAAGAGGAAGGAAAGATGGCTGCACAGTGTACGGTAAGTCTTTTGGAGAGCGCGGAGGGGGGGGGAGAGAGAAGGGGAGAGAGGGGGGAGCGCTGTCTGAAAGGGGACCCACAAGGGGAGAGAAGGGAAAGAGAAGGGGAGAGCTGAGAGAGGGGAGTGTACGGTAGAGAGGGGGAGAGAGGGGGAGAGAAGGGGAGAGAAGGGGAGAGAGGGGGAGAGAGAAGGAGAGAGGGGGAGAGAAGGGGAGAGAAGGGGAGAGAAGGGGAGAGAAGGAGAGAGGAGAGAAGGGGGGCAGACACTTTTAGGAAGTATAATAACGTTTAGCAGGCATTTAACGTACCGGTCGGTTTTCCTTGGTCCTGAAAACTCCAGTGAGGCAATCAAAATGCCCGGTCAGCGAAGGAGATTGCCTACAGCTGCCCTCGACTGCCTGTAACTAAATAGCGACCCCACTCCACTGCACTACGAGTTCAAAAGGACCATGCTGACCAATTTTACATGCGGAAAATTTTTCAACATGCTGAAAAAATTTCCGCGAGTGTTCGGGAACTTCCCTCGAGCATAAAGGAGTTCCAGTGACCTCGTAGGACATCCAAGGACCAAATGACAACCATGCTGAGAGTTTGAGTCGAGGGCAAACTCGTCTAAACTCGCAGATTAGGTCGCCGCAGTGGGACAGCCCCTTTACACACCTCCACCAAATCAGTGGCACGCACAATATATGGAAGCAGCACATCACAGAAGTGATTTTATGTTAGAAATTACATTACAATTTGTGGACAAAAAGGAATCTGCTGAGCATAACTCACCTTCACCACAATCAACTAACAGACACTGTGAACCATCTGGCACTCCAGCAGAATTGACAGGAAAAAGTCACTATTTTTCACTCAGCTACAATACACTAAAGCCTGGTATATTTTAATTAAACCCATTCCAATAATTATTTACAATTGTGTTATCTATTACATCTGTGGTCTAAAAATAGATAGCACACTAGATAGGAATTCTGCTCTTTTGCACCTATGCCAATATCATAAAGCTCTTTTGTAGATTTATTGTGTTATTACTAAATGATCACTATTATTACAATTAACGTATTTGCCATTTCACAGCGTAAAAAGCACACTCACAAACACATTCAAGATGGTTCAAATGAATTCTGAGCCGCTACAAGTATCAAAGTAACGTGAAATGTTTTACAAAATTAATGCAGTTGTTCCTTTGGGGAATATTTCTAATGATATTACAACCCACCTTATTTAACTGTTGTTCACCAAGATTACTTCTGCTTCTTAATCCTGAGTTTCATCCCCATTGCAGTACATACAGTACATCCCTCACCCAACATCACAAAACGACATTAGGTATTTCTTTATTTCATTGCCGTCAGTTGTATCTGTCTTAGTTTAAAAAAATTTTCTTCAAGGTAATAATCTACTTCAAGACATGCAAAGGATATTAAAATGTTAAACATTGTAATTTTATTATTTTAATTGCACTAATTTGTATTCACAAATTATGATTCTATCAGTTTGAATACATTTTACAGCTGTACTTTGTTTGGTAAAATTTTCTGAGGTTATTAACAGAAAATGCATTCTCTCCTGAAAAAATATAGAACAGAGCACATCAACAGATTTATATGAAGATCCCTTTACCAGTTCTTCAACTGATTTCGATAGTTCAGAATTGGGCTCAGCAAATGACACAAGCACCACAGAAGAATATCCTCACTATTTATCAGATAGCCCAACAGGTATTCACACCTTTGATCAAAAATAATGGATTATTGAGATTGTTTGGAATATTTAAAAGTGAAGAAAGAGGCGAGACACAGTTCCCATTTACACCATTCCCATTATCCAGCATTTGGCACAAATCCATCTAACCCTTTCCCATCCATGGGTCGGTCCAACCCATTTTTAAATGCTACCATTATACCTGCTTTCAACACTTTCTGTGGCAATTTAATGTTTTTATATATTAGCAATATTTAACATATTTACTAAATCTTACTATATTTAATATGTTTAGTAAGTTTATACAATTAAATAAAAGCACATTAAACGTAGAAATACTTACAAATAATAAAGTGAAATCATTTAAAAAAGTAACTAAACGTACCTTACTTGACTTTCCCTTTGTAATCTCTGGGTTGGTGATCCTTTATTCAGGTCTGGAGAGTCCCTGTTCCAGTGCAGTGGTCATGGCAAGTGGCAGAAGTCCTTATATTTGTCACTCAGTACATGCTGCAAGCATACATCTATATACATCAGGGACTTCCTCACCCAAGACTGTGTGTCAGCAATAGGTTTCTTCAGAAAGCAGAAACAAGGGGCTGCAGATGGTGTTTTTACACAAAAGGACACAAAGTGCTGGATCAGCATCTCTGGAGAAGATGCATCGGCGACATTTCGGGTCGGGACACTTCCTCTGACTGATTACAAGGGTGGGAAAGGAAGAGAGGAGAGGCCGGACAAAGTGTGGCAGGTAATGGGCGGGCATAGGTGAGGGGGAGGGGTGGTTGATTGGCAGATGGTTTGAACAAAGGCCAGAGATAAGAGAGCAATGAGTGCAACACGATTGAAGAGTTGCGAATTGTGCTTCGATCTGGCAATGGAGGAGCACAACTGATTTCCAGCACAAAAATCAGACACTGTCAATATGTGGTCGGCAAGTAACAGATGCTTGACATGTATCACTCAACACAGGCTGGAAGCATGGTCAGTCTAAATACAACTGGGGCTTCCTTGCCCGAGACTGTGTGATACCAATTGATGCTTCAAAAATGTTGGCTACATAGAGTCTGACTCAGCTAAGCAGTTACTGCAGGATATTTGCCTTCTACATCATCGCAGGTTCCAAAGAATTGTAAAAACATCTGAAAGGACATTTAAATCTGACACCAAGTATGACTGTGATTTAGCTCAGTTCCACCAAATCATTGACACACACCATATATGAAAGCAGCACATCACAGGAGTGATGTCTTTACCTTGTTCCCAGTAGTGGAGATATGTCATTTGTAGGCTCTTTGATTATGAGATAGGGACCGTGAATATTACATATGCTGCCAGTCATTCGCAGTAATAGAGTGTTTAAGAAAGAACTGCAGATGCTGGAAAAACCAAAGGTAGACAAAAATGTTGAAGAAACTCAGCGGGTGAGGCAGCATCTATGGAGCGAAGGAATAGGTTTCAGGTCAAGATCCTTCTTCAGTAATAGAATGGTACCAGTAAAATATCTTTGTGCATTGGACACTCAAAATCCCATGAACCTCCATGTACTGTTTAACATTGACCATACAACTGATCTCATCAGTTCATTTGTTCACTTCCTTTTGTCAACATCTTGAAAGCTCTCTGACATTACCGCATGATATTGATATCTAGGGTTTTACAGTTCCTGGGTTGCATATAACTGATGAAAGATTAATAAAACGGATTGCCACACAGACAGAATGATCAGTCTCTGGAGTGTCAGCATTTGTCACTCAGTACATTTGGGAAACAGTTTGAGTCTGCAAATGTCTCTGACCTCCATTCCCCAGACCAGCTAATATCAGTAGTCAGTCTGCTTATCCATACTAATGACATTTCAGTCCAAGTGTGGAGGAAAGAACTGCTGATGCAGGTTATACGCCGAAGATAGGCACAAAATGCTGGAGTAACTCAGTGGAATGGGCAGAATCTCTAGAGAAAAGGAATGGGTGATGTTTCACATTTGTTCTCTCCAGAGATGCTGCCTGTCCCATTGAGTTACTCCAGCATTTTGTGTCTATTTCAGTCCAAGTGTCACTTCCTTATCTCAGCACTATCTCAACTGTCTCACATTACAATGTGTGGAGCACTAGCATGGGTGTTGTGGGTCAAGTCAAGTCAAGCAGAGTGAGTGCAGGGCCAACAATCCATTTCAATCCATTTCAAGTCAAGTCAAGTCAATCCATTTCAAAACAAGTCAAATCAAGTCAAGTCAATCTATTTCAAGTCAAGTCAATCAATTTCAAGCACAGGGCAGGCCAAACAACTCATGGCATTGTCATTTCATTTCCAATTTTGCATTGCAGTTTCAAGCACAGGTAGGGCAGGCCAAACAACTCATGGCATTGTCATTCCATTTCCAATTTTGCATTGCAGTTTCAAGCACAGGCAGGGCAGGCCAAATAACTCATGACATTGTCATTTAATTTCAATTTTGCATTGCAGTTTAAACCACAGGCAGGGCAGGCCAGACTACTCATGGCATTGTTATTTCATTTCCCATTTTGCATTGCAGTGTAAACCACAGGGAGGGCAGGCCAAACAACTAATTTTATTTTCATTACGGGCTAACAAATCATTAATTCAAGTACATTGCAGACTCACAGTTCAGTAGACTCACAGTTCAGTTGACTCACAGTTCAGTTGACTCACAGTTCAGTTGACTCACAGCAGAATTACAGTTATGGCCTCTCCCACGCGATCTTCCAGATTGACTGACTCATGTCCAGGCATCCAACATTTTATAGTCCTGCCACACCCCCCCCTCCCCTCCCGGGAGAGGCGTTACCTTCATCATGGTGATTGACGGACGAGAGGACCAATCGGCTGATCTCAAAAAATTTTAAACATTCATAACATTTTTATTTTTTATCGATCGGAAAAATCCTTGGGGCTGCCTCAGCGGAGGAGGACTGTGAGTAAGATGACCAAAAATCATAGCGATATATGTTAGTGTTTTTTCTAAATATACAACGCAAGCAGGAAGTGGTCAAGATGAGACATTTAGTTATATAGATTTGAATGCAGTTTACTTAACTATTGGTCAGTCAGATTACTCAGGTTTCCTAATCCTGAGTTTCAGCCCTCACCCAGCGTCACATTTGACGTTTTTATTTCATTGCTCTTTGTTGAATCTGTCATAGTGTTTAATAAATGTTTACCATAAAGTAATTCAAAATGATTAACTACTTCAGGACAGCCAAGGAATACCTATATTGTTAAAAAATGAAGTTTTATATTTTTAATTACACTAATTTGCTTTCACAAATTATGACTATGTTGCTTTATTTAACCCCCAAAAATCTGTAAATATTAACAGAAGCTACATTCTCACCTGATGAGACAAACCATGGTACAACAACAGATTTATATGAACATCCTTCTACTTTAATTCGTTCTTCAACTGATTTTGGTGATTCTGATTCAGGACTGGGCTCAACAACAGACTCAAGCATTACAGAAGAGAAAGCACACTATTCATCAGATAGACCATCAGGTATTCACATCAAAATCTCACATTATAGGCTATTAAGATTATTTTACATATTTAAAAGTCACTGAGTTGTACAGCACAAAACCAGACCCTTTGGCGTGACTTGTCCATGCAGACCAAGATATCCATCAACACTAATTTTCCCAGGTACATATTTTCCAGCATTAGGTACATATATGCTATTCTGGCAAGCTGCTCAGCTAGTTAGAAACATATAAATTAGGTGCAGGAGTAGGCCATTCGGCCCTTCGGCTGCACCGCCATTCAATATGATCATGGCTGATCATCGAGTATCCTGTACCTGCCTCTCTCCATACCCCCTGATCCCTTTAGCCACAAGGGCCACATCTAACTCCTTAAATATAGCCAATGAACTGGCCTCAACTACCCTCTGTGGCAGAATGTTCCAGAGATTCACCACTCTCTATGTAAAAAAGGTTCTTCTCATCTCGGTTTTAAAGGATTTCCCCCTTATCCTTAAGCTGTGACACCTTGTCCTGGACTTCCCCCTCGGGAAGATCTTCCTGCATCTAGCCGTGTCCAACCCCTTAAGATTTGTCGTTTCTATTCCCCTCTCAATCTCCTAAATTCTAGAGAGTAAAACCAGAGAGTATAAGGCAAATCTAGAGAGTTGCTGGCTTACAGTGCTTGCTAAATGTAGACTCAAGTTCAAACCCAATTCCTAGTGTGTATACGGAGGTTGTACGTTAATCCCCGTGACCTGAGATTTCTCCGAGATCTCGCCCACACTCAAAAAACATACAGGCTTATAGGTTTTTTGGGCTTGGTGTAAATGTAATTTTCCCCTAGTGTGTATAAGATAGTGTTAATGTGCGGAGATCGCTGGTCGGCGTGGACTCGGGGGGCTGAAGGGTCTCTTACTACGCTGTATCTCTAAACTAAATTAAATGGTTTGTAAATACCACAATTATACCTGTCTCCACCACTCCCTCTGGCAATTTAATATTTTAATACAATAATTCTATTAATATTTTAAATAAAGTTGCACAATTAATTAGAGACAATAAAATCTCAGAAATAACTGCAAATAAGAAATAAAGGAATCAAAAATGTAACCAAAAATACCTCCTTACCCATCTTTTCCTTTCTACTCAGTGTTTGTGAGCCATTATTCAGGTCAGGGGAATCTCAGTTCCTCTGCTGTACCCAGGCCAAAATGACAAATGCCCAGGCATTTGTTACTCAAAACATGTTGCAGACATACATCTGTGACTCCTTTACCCAAGACTGTGTGTTTACAACAGGTTGCTTCAGAAATGCTGCCAACATCTAGAGTGATTATAATGATAGTTGAACGCAGTTTATTTAAGTTGTTCAGCAAGATCACTTTGGCTTCCTAATCCCGAGTTTCAGCCCTCACCCAACATCACAGAAGCACAGGTTAGACATAAAATGCCGGAGTAACTCAGCGGGATAGGCAGCATCTCTGGAGAGATGGAATGGGTGACGTCTCGAGTCATTACACATATCTCTATTTCATTGCTCCTTGTTGTATTGTCGTCATGTTTAATAAATGTTTACCATAAAGTAATTCAAAATGATAAATTACTCCAGGACAAGCAAACAATATCTATATTGTTAAAGTATGAAGGTTTATGATTTTAATTACACTCATTTGTTTTCAAAAATTACGATTCTAGAATTGTGAGTACATTTTGCTTTATTTAACCACACAAAATCTGTAAACATTAACGTTAGCTACATTCTCACCTGCAGAAACAAAACATGGTACATCAACCGATGTATATGAAGATCCTTTTACTTCAATTCGTTCTTCAACTAATTTTGATGGTTCTGACACCAAACTGGACTCAACAACAGACTCAAGCATTACAGAACAGAAACCTTACTATTCATCGGAAAAACCATCAGGTATTCACACCATTATCTAACATAATAGCCTATTAAGATTGCTTTACATGTTTAAATGACATAAGGATCGAACAGCACCAAAAACAGGGCCTTTGGCGTGACTTATTCATGTAGACCAAGAGGCCCATCTGCACTCAGACCATTTGCCAGCATTTGATACATATCATTCTATTTGCTATTCATATACACGTTCCAAATGGACTGTAAATGCTTCGATTATATCTGTCTCCACCACTCCCTATGGCAATTTAATATTTCAATGAAATCATTATATTAATATCAAATAATCAAGTCAAGTCAATCCATTTCAAGTCAAGTCAATCCATGATATTAATATCATATATCATATACTTATTAAAAACTGTGTGTGTGTGTGTGTGTGTGTGTGTGTGTGTGTGTGTGTGTGTGTGTGTGTGTGTGTGTGTGTGTGTGTGTGTGTGTGTGTGTGTGTGTGTGTGTGTGTGTGTGATTTTGTCTTTGATTCACACCTCGAAAACCTGACGCCGAAACTGTGAAAATTTAACATATTCCGGTAGAGATTTGCCTCATGATTTCAAAAATTCCCTCATCTGTAAAAGTGGTTCATTATTTCCCAAGTTTTTACCTAAAATTGTATACCAAACTGACTTTTTTTCAAATCTAACCGCTGGCCAGCTGATGACGTCACAATGCCAGCGCTCACCTGCATTCACGAGCTTTCCGGCTTGCTTTTGAAGAACTTTCTCCTCGCGGCCTGAGCAGCGAGTGAAAGTCACGCCCCTCCATCGCCCCCTCCCTCTGGCTGCTAACTGCTCCCATCCTGCTCCTCCCCCCCACTGCTACCCGCTCCGGGTTTCCAGAAAGTCGGGCCTCCTTTCTCCTCTCTACTCACCCTCCCCCCTCTACCCCCCTACTCTCTCTCCCCCTCCTCTCTCTCCCCTCATCCCCCTCTCTCCACCTGCTCTGTCCCCCCTCCACTCTCTCCCACTCCCACTCTCTCTCCCCCTACATTCTGTCTTCACCCCCCCCCCCCCTTTCCCCTTCCCTTCTCCCCTCCACCTCCACTCCCTCTCCCTCTCCCCACTCCCCCTCTCTCTCCCCCCCCCCTTCCTCGCTCATCTCCCTCCTCCTCTCCCCCCCCCCCCCTCTCCCCCTCTCCCCGTCCCCCCCCTCTCTCCCCACCCCTCTCCGCCCCCTATCACCCCCCCCCTCCCCCCCTTGTGTGTGGGGGGTGGTTAGTGTGTGGTTGACGCACAGGCCTCCCCCCCTCAACCACGCGTTGAGGGGACGGGACCCAACAGACCCCCCCCCCCCCCCCCCTGGTCTGGTTTTAAATAGTTGCACAATTCATTAAAAGCACAATAAAATCTCAGAAATAAATAAGAAATTTAAGGAATTAAAAATGTTACCAAAAATACCTTATCTGTCTTTTCCTTTCTAATCACTAGGTTTGTGAGCCATTATTCAGGTCAGGGGTGACCCTGTTCCAGTGTGTAGGAAGGAAGCTGCAGATGCTGGTTTAAACAGAAGATAGACATAAAATGCTGGAGTAACTCAGCGGGAAAGGCACCAACTCTGGAGAGAAGGCATGAGTGATGTGTAGAGAGACCCTTCTTCAAAGTCTGAAGAAAGTTCTCGACCTAAAACGTCACCCATTCCTGCCTGTGTCATTCCAGCATTTTGTGTCTATCCTTGTTCCAGTGCAGTGTTCAGCCAAAGTTACAGATGTGCTGCTATTTGTTCACACCTAATGAATGGACACCCCAAGGGTCTGAAGAAGGGCTTTCAACCCGAAACATTGCCTATTTCCTTCGCTCCATAGATGCTGCCGCACCCGCTGAGTTTCTCCAGTACTTTTGTCGACCCCAAACCTTAACCCACACCATGAGAATTGACAATTTCCATAATGTCCTTATTTCTCACTCTGTTATAAATACACAAATTTAAAAAGAAAGCCAAAGCTTAACCACATGTATTCCAATAATTATTTACAATTGTGTCATCTGTGGCATTCTGTAGTCTAGCAATAGACAACTCATTCGATAGGAAATATGTTCTTTTGCACGTGCGCCAAAATCACAAACCCATTTAGAAGAATTTATTGTTCATTATTACCGATTCAATCTAATGCCTTTACAATTTCACCGCATAAATCAGAAGGAACATTCATGTATTCATGACCACATTAAACATTTTTTAATGCCAGTCTGAAGAAGGATCTCAATCTAAATGTCATCCATTCCTACTTTCCAGAGATGCTGCCTGTCCCGCTGAGTTACTCTAGCATTTTGTGTAAACCAGCATCTGCAGTTTCTTCCTACATATTAAACATTGTTCAAATAAAGTCTTAGTCCTACAAGTTTCAAAGTAACATGAAAAGTAACACAAAATTAATACCGTTTTTCTTTGGAGAACATTCATAATGATATTTGAACCCAGTTTATTGACTGTTATTCAGCAAGATTACTGCCTCTTAATCCTGAATTTCATCCCCGATGTAGGACATTCATCCCTCGTCTATCATTACAGAAGCACATTAGACATGTCAATGTGATTATTGGCATGGTTACCAAAGTACAGTGAAAAGCTTTTTTAGTGCACGGTATACAGTCAACAAAAAGACAATACGTGATTACGATCAAGCTGTCCACAGTGTGTAATGCAACAAAAAGTCCAAAAGGTTTAATTAGGACAGTTCAAAGGTCTCCAATCAGATAGATGGTAGGTCAGGACTGCTATCTAGTTCTACATGCCGTTATTAAAAACATTACTTCAAAGAGATCGAAATTGGAAAACTACTTCAGAACATGTAAAGAATATTAAATGTGATAAGGTAGACAAAAATGATAGAGAAACTCAGCGGGTGAGGCAGCATCTATGGAGCGAAGGAATGGGTGGCATTTCGGGTCGAGACCCTTCTTCTGAGATGCTGCCTCACCCGCTGAGTTTCTCCAGCATTTTTGTCTACCTTCGATTGTTCCAGCATCTGCAGTTCCTTCTTAAACATTAAATGTAATAAGTGTAGTTTAATTATTTAAAATACACTCATTTGTCTTCACAAATTATGATTTTATCATTTTGAGTTTATTTTGCATTGCTTATCAAAGTATTCTGTGAATATTAACAAAAAAAATGATTCCCACCTGATAAAAGCAGAACAAAAACAGAAAAACAGCACATCCACAGATTTATATGAAGATCCTTTTACTTCAAGTCGTTCTTCAACTGATTTTGATGGTTCTGACACCAAACTGAACTCAACAACAGACTCAAGCATTACAGAACAGAAACCTCACTATTCATCAGAAACACCATCAGGTATTCACACCATTATCTAACATAATAGCCTATTAAGGTTGTTTTACACATTTAAATGACAAAAGGTTCATACAGCACCTCAACCGGCCCTTTGGCGTGACTTATCCATGCAGACAAACAAGGTGCCCATCTGCACTCATACCATTTTCCAGCATTTGATACATATCATTCTATTTGCTATTCATATACAGTACATGTTCCAAATAGACTGTAAATACCATGATTATACCTGTCTCCACCACTTCCCCAGGCAATTTAATATTTTAATGAAATCAATAGACAATAGGTGCAGGAGTAGGCCATTTGGCCCTTCAAGTAAGCACCGCCATTCAATGTGATCATGGCTGATCATATCCAATCAGTACTCCGTTCCTGCCTTTTCCCCATATCCCCTGACTCTGCTATCCTCCTCACAGTTCACACTACCACCCAGCTTTGTGGCATTATATTAATATATCATTACAATATTAATATTATTTAAAATAAAGTTGCACAATTAATTAAAAGCACAATAAAATCTCAGAAATAATTGAAAATAAGAAGGTTAAGGAATTTAAAATGTTACGAAGAATACCTTACCCGTCTTTCCCTTTCTAATCTCTGGGTTTGTGAACCATTATTCAGGTCAGGGGCGACCCTGTTCCAGTGTGAAGGAAGGAAACTGCAGATGCTGGTTTAAACAGAAGATAGACATAAAATGCTGGAGTAACTCAGCGGGAAAGGCACCATCTCTGGAGAGAAGGTATGAGTGACATTTTGGGTTGAGACCTTTCTTCAGTGTCTGAAGAGGGTTCTCGACCTAAAACGTCACGCATTCCTCCTCTCCAGAGATGCTGCCTGTGTCATTCCAGCGTTTTGTGTCTATCCTTGTTCCAGTGCAGTGTTCAGGCAAAGTTACAGATGTGCTGCCATTTGGTCACATCTAATGAATGGACACCCCAAAGCTTAACCCACTCCATGAGAATTGACAATTTCCATAATGTCCTTATTTCTCACTCTAAATACACAAATATAAAAAGTAAGCCATAGCTTTTTTTTAACCACATGCATTCCAATAATTATTTACAATTGTGTCATCTGTGGCATTCTGTAGTCTAGCAATAAACAACACATTCGATAGGAAATATGTTCTTTTGCACGTGCGCCAAAATCATAAACCCCTTTAGAAGAATTTATTGTTCATTATTACTGATTCAATCTAATGCCTTTACAATTTCACCGCATAAATCAGAAGGAACGTTCATGTATTCATGACCACATTAAACATTTTTTAATGCGAGTCTGAAGATGGATCTCAATGGAAACGTCATCCATTCCTACTCTCCAGAGATGATGCCTGTCCCGCTGAGTTACTCCAGCATTTTGTGTCTCTCCACGGTGTAAACCAGCATCTGCAGTTTCTTCCTACATATTAAACATTGTTCAAATGAATTCTTAGTCATACAAGTATCAAAGTAACATGAAAAGATTTACAAATTAATACCCTTTTTCTTTGGAGAACATTCATAATGATATTTGAACCCACCTTATTGACTGTTGTTCAGCAAGATTACTATTGTCTCTCAATCCTGAGTTTCATCCCCAATGTAGGACATTCATCCCTCATCTATCATTACAGAAGCACATTCGACATTTCATTGTTATTATTGCCATGGTTACCAAAGTACAGTGAAAAGCTTTTTTGGTGCATGGTATCCAGTCAGCAAAAATACATGATCACAATCAAGCTGTCCACAGTGTAGAGATACAGGATAAAGGGAATAGCGTTTAGTGCAACATAAAGTCCAAAAGGTTTATTAAGACAGTTCAATGGTCTCCAATCAGATAGATGGTAAATCAGGGACTGTTATCTAGTTGTACTTGCCATTGTAAAAACCTGTTTACTTCAAAGAGATTCAATTTGGAAAAACGACTTCAGAACATGTAAAGAATATTAAATGTGACAAGTAGGACCCGTTGAGTCCTGTCACCTCAACGCGCGTTTGGGGGGGGGGGGGGGGGGGGGGGGGGGGGGGGTGGTGTGGCCTGCAGCGGTACGCACACTAACCACCCCCACACACACACTAACGCCCTCCCCTCTATATTAATATTATTCATTCGATCCTGTTACCCCATCCACCACCACCGGGGGGGGGGGGGGGGGTAGAGAGAGATGGCAGAGAGAGAGAGAGGGCGGGAGAGAGAGAGGGGCAGAGTGAGAGAGAGGGCGGAGAGAGAGAGTGGGCAGAGAGAGAGAGAGAGGGGGCAGAGAGAGAGAAGGCAGAGATAGAGAGGGCAGACACAGAGAGGGTAGATACAGAGAGAGCACAGAGAGAGAGAGCACAGAGAGAGAGGGCAGAAACTGAGAGGACAGAGAGAGAGGGCAGAGAGAAAGGGCAGAGAGAGAGGGGGCAGAGACAGAGGGCAGAGACACAGAGGGCAGAGAGAGAGAGAGAAGGAGAGAGAGAGAGAGAGAGAGAGAGAGAGAGAGAGAGAGAGAGAGAGAGAGAGAGAGAGAGAGAGAGAGAGAGAGAGAGAGAGAGAGAGAGAGGCGGCAGAGAGGGAGAGAGAGAGAGAGAGAGAGAGAGAGAGAGAGAGAGAGAGAGAGAGAGAGAGAGAGAGAGAGAGGAGAGAGAGAGAGAGAGAGAGAGTGCAGAGGGAGAGAGGGAGAGAGAGGGGGACAGGGCAGAGAGAGGGACAGGGCAAAGACAGGGAGAGGGCCCAGGCAGGCGGTCATAGACCGGAGGACCCTGAGCGAGGCGGCGGGCGGCCCCGGGCAGTGGGCAGCCGGGTGTCGTCACTCGCAGCGCGTGAACACGGCATGCAGACTCATTGTGACATCATCAGCCAAAGCCAGCCGGTTTTATTTTCTAAGTTATTTCAGATTCTTGAACATTTTGATTAATAACTCGAGAAATAATGCATGATTTTTTCAGATAATGTGATTTTTGACTTCATGGGATAAATCCCTATCGGAATATGTAATACTTTTACTGTTAGCGCGTCATTTTTTCGAGAAGATGTGATTACACACACAAATACACATGCATACATAAGATCCCAGTTTTATAGTTATAAGGATAAGTGTAGTTTAGTTATTTTAAATGCACTCATTTGTCGTCACAAATTATGATTCTATCATTTTGACTATATTTTGCATTGCTTATCAAATTATTCTGTGAATTTTAACAAAAAATGCATTCTCACCTGATAAAAGCAGAACCAAATCAGAAAAACAGCTCATCAACAGATTTATATGAAGATCCTTTTATTTCAAACCGTTCCTCAACTGATTCTGGTAGTTTTTACATCAAACTGGACTCAACTACAGACTCAAGCATTACAGAACAGAAACCTCACTATTCATCAGATAGACCATCAGGTATTCATGCCATTATCTAACATAATTGGCTATTAAGATTGTTTTACATATCTAAAAGACATAGTTATGCAGCACAAAACCCGGCCCTTTGACGTGACTTGTCCATGCAGACCAAGATGCCCATTTGCACATACCATTTTCCAGCATTCAGTACATATCATTCTATTTGCTGTTCATATACGTTAGAAATGAACTGTAAATGTCTCGATTATTGCTGTCTCCACTACTCCCTTCGACAATTTAATATTTGAATGAAATCATTATATTAATATTTTAAATAAAGTTGCTAAATAAGTGAGAGAAGTTAGTGTAGAAATAGCCGGGGCAATGACAGAAATATTTCAATGACATTAGAAACGGGAATCGTCCCCGAGGATACCAAGATAGGGGGTGTTGTGGATAATGAAGAGGATTTCCAAAGTCTACAGAGTGATTTAGGCCATTTGGAAGAATGGGCTGAAAGAGGGAGAGAGAGGGGGCAGAGAGAGAGGGCAGAAAGAGGGAGAGAGAGAGGGACAGGGCAGAGAGAGGGACAGGGCAGAGACAGGGAGAGGGCCCAGGCAGGCGGTCATAGACCGGAGGACCCTGAGCGAGGCGGCGGGCGGCCCCGGGCAGTGGGCAGCCGGGTGTGGTCACTCGCAGCGCGTGAACACGGCATGCAGACTCATTGTGACATCATCAGCCAAAGCCAGCCGGTTTTATTTTCTAAGTTATTTCAGATTCTTGAACATTTTGATTAATAACTCGAGAAATAATGCATGATTTTTTCAGATAATGTGATTTTTGACTTCATGGGATAAATCCCTATCGGAATATGTAATACTTTTACTGTTAGCGCGTCATTTTTTCGAGAAGATGTGATTACACACACAAATACACATGCATACATAAGATCACAGTTTTATAGTTATAAGGATAAGTGTAGTTTAATTATTTTAAATGCACTCATTTGTCTTCACAAATTATGATTCTATCATTTTGACTATATTTTGCATTGCTTATCAAAATATTCTGTGAATTTTAACAAAACATGCATTCTCACCTGATAAAAGCAGAACCAAATCAGAAAAACAGCTCATCAACAGATTTATATGAAGGTCCTTTTATTTCAAACCGTTCCTCAACTGATTCTGGTAGTCTTTACACCAAACTGGACTCAACTACAGACTCAAGCATTACAGAACAGAAACCTCACTATTCATCAGATAGACCATCAGGTATTCATGCCATTATCTAACATAATAGGCTATTAAGATTGTTTTACATATCTAATAGACATAGTTATGCAGCACAAAACCCGGCCCTTTGACGTGACTTGTTCATGCAGAGCAAGATGCCCATTTGCACATACCATTTTCCAGCATTCAGTACATATCATTCTATTTGCTGTTCATATACATGTTAGAAATGAACTGTAAATGTCTCGATTATAGCTGTTTCCACTACTCCCTTTGGCAATTTAATATTTGAATGAAATCATTATATTAATATTTTAAATAAAGTTGCTAAATTAAGTGAGAGAAGTTAGTGTAGAAATAGCCGGGGCAATGACAGAAATATTTCAAATGTCATTAGAAACGGGAATCGTCCCCGAGGATTGGCGTACTGCGCATGTTGTTCCATTGTTTAAAAAGGGTTCTAAGAGTAAACCTAGCAATTATAGACCTGTTAGTTTGACTTCCATGGTGGGCAAATTAATGGAAAAGATACTTAGATATAAATATATATAAGCATCTGGATAAACAGGGTCTGATTAGGAACAGTCCGCATGGATTTGTGCCTGGAAGGTCATGTTTGACTAATCTTCTTGAATTTTCTGAAGAGGTTACTAGGGAAATTGACGAGGGTAAAGCAGTGGATGTTGTCTATATGGACTTTAGTAAGGCCTTTGACAAGGTTCCTCATGAAAGGTTGGTTAAGAAGGTTCAACTGTTGGGTATAAATGCAGGAGTAGCAAGATGGATTCAACAGTGGCTGAATGGGAGAAGCCAGAGGGTAATGATGGATGTCTGTTTGTCGGATGGAGGCAGGTGACTAGTGGGGTGCCACAGGGATCTGTGTTGGGTCCTTTGTTGTTTGTCATGTACATCAATGATCTGGATGAAGGTGTGGTAAATTGGATTAGTAAGTATGCAGATTATACCAAGATAGGAGGTGTTGTGGATAATGAAGAGGATTTCCAAAGTCTACAGAGTGATTTAGGCCATTTGGAAGAATGGGCTGAAAGATGGCAGATGGAGTTTAATGCTGATAAATGTGAGGTGCTACACCTTGGCAGGACAAATCAAAATAGGACGTACATGGTAAATGGTAGGGAATTGAAGAATACAGTTGAACAGAGGGATCTGGGAATAACTGTGCATAGTTCCTTGAAGGTGGAATCTCATATGGATCGGGTGGTAAAGAAAGCTTTTGGTATGCTAGTCTTTATAAATCAGAGCATTGAGTATAGAAGCTGGGATGTAATGTTAAAATTGTACAAGGCATTGGTGAGACCAAATCTGGAGTATGGTGTACAATTTTGGTCGCCCAATTATAGGAAGGATGTCAACAAAATAGAGAGAGTACAGAGGGGATTTACTAGAATGTTGCCTGGGTTTCAACAACTAAGTTACAGAGAAAGGTTGAATAAGTTAGGTCTTTATTCTCTGGAGCGCAGAAGGTTAAGGGGGGACTTGATAGAGGTCTTTAAAATGATGAGAGGGATAGACAGAGTTAATGTGGACAAGCTTTTCCCTTTGAGAATAGGGAAGATTCAAACAAGAGGACATGACTTCAGAATTAAGGGACAGAGGTTTAGGGGTAACATGAGGGGGAACTTCTTTACTCAGAGAGTGGTAGCAGTGTGGAATGAGCTTCCAGTGGAAGTGGTGGAGGCAGGTTCATTGGTATCATTTAAAAATAAATTGGATACGCATATGGATGAGATGGGAATGGAGGGTTATAGTATGAGTGCAGGCAGGTGGGACTAAGGGAAAAAAGTTGTTTGGCACGGACGTAGGGCCGAGATGGCCTGTTTCCGTGCTGTAATTGTTATATGGTTATATGGTTAAGTAAAAGCACAAAACAATCTCAGAAATAATTGAAAATAAGAAAGGAATTTAAATTGTAACAAAAAATACCTCTTTACCCGTCTTTTCCTTTCTAATCTCTGGGTTTGTGAGCCATTATTCAGGTCAGGAGAGTTCCTGTTCCAGTGTGAAGGAAGGTAACTGCTGATGCTGGTTTAAACAGAAAATAGACATAAAATGCTGGAGTAACTCAGAGTCTGAGAAGGGTCTCGACCTTATTCAAATTGAACAAATTACTTCAGAACCTGTAA
Organism: Leucoraja erinaceus; assembly: GCF_028641065.1. Lineage (NCBI taxonomy): Eukaryota > Metazoa > Chordata > Chondrichthyes > Rajiformes > Rajidae > Leucoraja > Leucoraja erinaceus. Next base: position 8,056,823 of record NC_073390.1, read on the forward strand.
TGAAAATTAAATGTGTTAAGTGTAGTTTAATTATTTTAATTGCTCTAATTAGTCTTAACAAATAATGATTCAGTATATTTTGAGTATATTTTGCTTTGCTCATCAAAATATTTTGTGAATATTAACAAACAATGCATTCTCACCTGAAAAAAAATCAGAACAAGAGCAGAAAAACGGCAAAACAACAGGTTTATACGAAGATCCTTTTACTTCAAATCATTCCTCAACTGATTTTCATAATTCAGACTCAGGACTGGACTCAATTACAGACTCAAGCATTACAGAAGTAAAACCTCACTATTCATCAGATAGACCATCAGGCATTCACGCCATTATCCACTTTCTTATTCACTCCCTACACACTAGGGATAATTTACAGAGGGCAATTAACCTACACATGTCTTTGGGATATCAACGGTAGCCAGTGCACCCGGATAAACTCATGTGGTCACTGGGAGAACGTGTAAACTCCACAAAGACAGCATCCATAGGCAGGATCGAACCCAGATCACTGGCACTGTGAGGCAACAGCATTATCAACTGCACCACTGTGCCAGTGTTTTTCTAAATGTAACCAGTGGAATCTCTTGGGACCTCTTTTGTTTGTAAATAAATATAAAAAATGACTTGCAAATGTAGATGAAATGATTAGTAACTTTGCAAATGACATAAAAGTTGGTGAAGTTGTGGATAATAAGTAAAGGTTTCCGAGGATGTAGCAGGGTTTAAATCAATGGAGATTTGGCAAATGCAGTTCAAAGTGGACAAGTGAGAGATAATGCAGTTTGGGTCATCAAAAACAATTAGAAGCAAAGACACAGAGGGATTTGGGCGAGCAAGCCCAGAGATTACTTAAAATGGCAACACAGTGTATATGGTGGTAAAGAAGGCATATGACAGGCTTGCCTTCATCAGTCAGGGCATTGAGTATAAAAGTTGGGAAGTCATGTTGCTGCAGTTGTATAAAGTTGTGCTTGGTCCACATTTGAAATGTTCTGTGCACTTTTGGTCATCACACTATAGAAAGGACGTGGATGTGTTAGAGAGACTACAGAAGAAGTTCAGCGGGACATTGCTTACATTTAAGTTTATTAGCTATAAGTAGAGGTTTGACAAACTTAGATGGTTCTCTCATGTGTGTTGGAGGCTCAGGGACAGCCTGATAAAAGTATGCAAAATAACGAGAGGCGTAGTAACAGGCTCTTTCCCAGGATGGAAATGGCCAACACTAGAAGACATGGGTTTAAGGTGAGAGGGGAAATGTTTAGAGAGACATGGAGAGACAGATTATTTTTACAGAGAGAGTGGTCGGTGACGGGATTGCACTGTTAGGGAAGGTGGTAGAAACAGAAACAACAGCAATGCCCAATAGGCATTTAGATAGGCACATAGACAGGCAGGGAATAAAGGAATACACATCACGTACAGGTTTGTGGTGTTAATTAGATAGGCATTATGGTCAGCATAGACACGATGGGAGGAATGGCCTGTTCCTGTGCTGCACTGTTCCATGTTCTCCATCTTCTACTATTTTAGTTAATTCATTTAGTTTAGTGGTTTACAGAGCGGAAACAGGCCATTCAGCCCTTCGAGTCTGCGCCAAACAGTGATCCCCACACATGAACACTATCCTACACACACGAGGGACTATTTATATTTATACCAAGCCAATTAACCTACACACCTGTATGTCTTTGGAGTGTGGGAGGAAAACGAAGATCTCAGAGAAAACCCACGCAGATCACGGGGAGGACGTACAAACTCCATACAAACGGCACCTGTAGCCGGGATCGAACCCGGGTCTCTGGCCCTGTGATGCAACAACTCTACCGCAGCTCCACCCCTGACCCCATTATAAAATAACTTCTTTTGAAACAAAGATTTCTATGAATATTAACACAATGCACTCTTTCCAGAATCAACAGTAAACACAATGAAAAATCTATATGAAGGTTCCACTACTTCAAGCAGTGTGGCAACAGATTTTGATGACACATCCACAAAATCAATTCTACCAACAGAATCTAATGGATCAGGAGAACATTCAACGGTGACATTTCAAAGTCATTCAACAGGTATTGAAGCCATTGCGCTAATGTACTGTAACAGATTCTAACGTAATGGGCAGCACGGTGGCACAGCGGTAGAGTTGCTGCCTTACAGTGCATACAGCACCAGAGACCTGGGTTCGATCCTGACTACGGTTGCTGTCTGTATGGATTTTGTACGATCTTCCCGCGACCGCTGGGACTTAGATAGCGTTAGATAGAGCTCTAGGGGCTAGTGGAGTCAAGGGACATGGGGAGAAGGCAGGCACGGGTTATTGATAGGGGATGATCAGCCATAATCACAATGAATGGCGGTGCTGGCTTGAAGGGCCAAATGGCCTCCTCCTGCACCTATTTTCTATGTTTCTATGTTTCTATGATTTTCATCGAGGTCTTCTGTTTCTTCCCACACTTCAAAGGTGTACAGGTTTGTAGGTTAATTGGGTTGGTATGAATTGTAAATTGTCCCTAGTGTGCAAAGAGTAGTGTTAATGTGCGGGATCGCTGGTCGTGGCAGACTCGGTGGGCCGAAGGGCCTGTTTCCATGCTGCATCTCTAAACCAAACTAAAACTAAGATTCTCATTTAAGACTCACGACACAAAATCATTACTAATCTTTTGGAATGCGGAACTGATAGATGTCTGATTTTAAGCTCAAATTGAAATCAGAAATATGGTGAAATAAAGTACGCTAATTCACAGCACTGTGCAATTGCTGTGGTATTGAAGTCAAAATGCTGTCGGGGAGGATTTAAACTAATGTGGCAGGGGGATGGGTGCAAGAGCAGAGAGGCAGAGGGATGTAAAATGAGGGTAGAAGCAATAGGTAGCAAGGTGAAAAGTAAAAGTGGCAGGCAGACAAAGCCAGGGCAAAAATCAAAAAGGGCCACTTTTCAAAATAATTGTATAAGGGGTAAGAGTGTTATAAAAACAAGCCTGAAGGCTTTGTGCCTCAATGCAAGGAGCATTTGTAATAAGGTGGATGAGTTGAATGTGTAGATAGTTATTAATGAATATGATATAGTTGGGATCACGGAGACATGGCTCCAGGGTGACCGAGGCTGGGAGCTGAACATCCAGGGATATTCAATATTCAGGAGGGATAGACAGAAAGGAAAAGGAGGCGGGTAGCGTTGCTGGTTAAAGAGGAGATTAACGCAATAGAAAGGAAGGACATTAGCTTGGAGGATGTGGAATCGATATGGGTAGAGCTGCGAAACACTAAGTGGCAGAAAATGCATGTGGGAGTTGTGTACAGGCCACCTAACAGTAGTAGTGGAGTTGGGGATGGCATCAAACAGGAAATTAGAAATGCGTGCAGCAAAGGTAAAACAATTATAATGGGTGACTTCAATCTACATATAGATTGGGTGAATCAAATTGGCAGGGGTGCTGAGGAAGAGGATTTATTGGAATGCATGCGGGATAGTTTTCTAAACCAACGTGTAGAGGAACCAACGAGAGAGCAGGCTATTCTAGATTGGGTATTGAGTAATGAGGAAGTGTTAGTTAGCAGTCTTGTTGTGCGTGGCCCCTTAGGCAAGAGTGACCATAATATGGTTGAGTTCTTCATTAGGATGGAGAGTGACATTGTTAATTCAGAAACAAGTGGCCTGAACTTAAAGAAAGGTGACTTTGAGGGTATGAGACGTGAATTGGCCAAGATAGACTGGGAAATGATTCTTAAAGGGTTGACGGTGGATATGCAATGGAAGGCATTTAAAGACTGCATGGATGAACTATCTCACCAGGGACTAACTCTACTGAATGTTTTTCCTTCCATTATTTATTATGTAAAAGAACATGTGTGTTATGATTGTGTTTATAGTTTGTTTGGTTGTTTGTCTTTTTGCACAAAAGACCGCGAACATTGCCACTTTCATTTCACTGCACATCTCGTATGTGTATGTGACAAATAAACTTGACTTGACTTGACTTGACTACAACAATTGTTCATCCCAGTTTGGCAAAAGAATAAATCAGAGAAGGTAGTGCATCCGTGGATAACAAGGGAAATCAGGGATCGTATCAAAACAAAAGATGAAGCGTACAAATTAGCCAGAAAAAGCAGCCTACCAGAGGACTGGGAGAAATTCAGAGTCCAGCAGAGGAGGACAAAAGGCCTCTCCTTAATTAGGAAAGTGACAATAGATTATGAAAGAAAACTGGCAGGGAACATAAAAACTGACTGCAAAAGCTTTTATAAATATGTGAAGAGGAAAAGATTAGTTAAAACAAATGTAGGTCCCTTGCAGTCAGAAACAAGCGAATTGATCATGGGGAACAAGGACATGGCAGACCAATTGAATAACTACTTTGGTTCTGTCTTCACAAAGGAAGACATAAATAATCTGCCGGAAATAGCAAGGGACCGGGAGTTAAATGAGATGGAGGAACTGAGTGAAATCCAGGTTAGCCAGGAAGTGGTGTTAGGTAAATTGAATGGATTAAAGGCTGATAAATCCCCAGGGCCAGATAAGTTGCATCCCAGAGTACTTAAGGAAGTAGCCGCAGAAATAGTGGATGCATTAATGATAATTTTTCAAAACTCTTTAGATTCTGTAGTAGTTCCTGAGGACTGGAGGGTAGCTAATGTAACCCCACTTTTTAAAAAGGGAGGGAGAGAGAAAACAGGGAATTACAGACCAATTAGTCTAACATCGGTGGTGTGGAAAATTCTGGAGTCCGTTATTAAAGATGGGATAACAGCACATTTGGAAAGTGGTGAATTCATTGGACAAAGTCAGCATGGATTTATGAAAGGTAAATCATATCTGACGAATCTTATAGAATTTTTCGAGGATGTACCTAGTAGAGTGGATAAGGGAGAACCAGTGGATGTGTTATATCTGGACTTTCAGAAGGCTTTCGACAAGGTCCCACATAAGAGATTAGTATGCAAACTTAAAGCACACGGTATTGGGGGTTCAGTATTGATGTGGATAGAGAACTGGCTGGCAGACAGGAAGCAAAGAGTAGGAGTAAACGGGTCCTTATCACAATGGCAGGCAGTGACTAGTGGGGTACCTACCGCAAGGCTCAATGCTGGGACCCCAGCTATTTACAATATATATTAATGATCTGGATGAGGGAATTGAATGCAACATCTCGAAGTTTGCGGATAACACGAAGCCGGGGGGCAGTGTTAGCTGTGAGGAGGATGCTAGGAGGCTGCAAGGTGACTTGGATAGGTTGGGTGAGTGGGCAAATGCATGGCAGATGCAGTATAATGTGGATAAATGTGAGGTTATCAACTTTGGTGGCAAAAAAAGGAAAGTAGACTATTATCTGAATGGTGGCCGATTAGGAAATGGGGAAATGCAACGAGACCTGGGTGTCATGGTACACCAGTCATTGAAAGTAGGAATGCAGGTGCAGCAGGCAGTGAAGAAAGCAAATGGTATGTTAGCATTCATAGCAAAAGGATTTGAGTATAAGAGCAGGGAGGTTCTACTGCAGTTGTACAGGGTCTTTGTGAAACCACACCTGGAGTATTGCGTACAGTTTTGGTCTCCTAATCTGAGGAAATACATTCTTACCATAGAGGGAGTACAGAGAAGGTTCACCAGACTGATTCCTGGGATGTCAGTACTTTCATATGAAGAAAAACCGGATAGACTCGGCTTGTACACGCTAGAATTTCGAAGATTGAGGGGGGATCTTATAGAAACTTACAAAATTCTTAAGGGTTTTGACAGGCTAGATGCAGGAAGATTGTTCCCGATGTTGGGGAAGTCCACAACAAGGGGTCACAGTTTAAGGATAAGAGAGAAATCTTTTAGGACCGAGATGAGAAAATCATTTTGTACCCAGAGAGTGGTGAATCTGTGGAATTCTCTGCCACAGAAGGTAGTTGAGGCCAGTTCATTTGGCTATATTTAAGAGGGAGTTAGATGTGGCCCTTGTGGCTAAAGGGATCAGGGGGTATGGAGAGAAGGCAGGGATGGGATACTGAGTTGGATGATCAGCCATGATCATATCGAATGGCGGTGCAGGCTCGAAGAGCCAAATGGCCTACTCCTGCACCTATTTTCTATGTTTCTATTTTTCTAAAATGTTGTTTTCCGTTACAGCTTTGCAGACTATGACAGAAATGATGACAATGGCAACTTACCAACAAACGTCCCAGGAATTCACTCCTCCACCACCCACCAAGATTGAAGATTGGCAATCCACCAGCACAGAAGCAACTACCACAGCTTTGTGCCCTAACTTTACTCAGCAAGGTAATGTACTAGAAATGTAATTAGAATTGTTGGAACAGAAGTGAAAAGACCAGTCATTGTCATGAATGTTATTGCAACTACATGGCAATAGTAATCAAATCTGCCCATAGATGGCTTTGACAGGACAGATTACGTAACTCTCAGAGTTTTGGGTCGCTGCAGTGCTCTGGAATAATGAACGATCTGGTAAACCTTAAAGGGCCTGTCCCACTTACGCAACTTTTCAGCAAAAGTCTGCGACCTTCAAGCTCGGGGGCACTCGCCTGAAAAACTGCGAGCTGGATCGACCGTCAGCACCACACACACACACACACACACACACACACACACACACACACACACACACACACACACACACATACACACACACACACACACACACACACACAACACACACACGCACACACACACACACACACACACACACACACACACGTACACACACACACACACACGTACACACACACACACACACACACACACACACACACACACACACACACACACACACACACACACACACACACACACACACACACACACACACACACAACACACACACACACACACACACAAACACACACACACACACACACACACACACACACACACACACACACACACACACACACACACACACACACACACACACACACACACACACACACACACACACACACACACACACACACACACACACACACACACATATACACACACACATACACACACACACACACATACCCACACACACACACACACATACCCACACACACACACACACACACACACACACACACACACACACACACACACACACACACACACACACACACACATCAACCACACATCGCAAAGGGGGGGGCCAGGGAAAGCGGGGGAGCGCTGTCTGAAATTCACACAGTGCTAAGCCAAGGTGATACCCGCGATGAACAGGAAGGTTAAAGACTGCTGGCACAGAGTAGGTAAGTCCTTTAAAAGAGCGCGGAGTGGGGGGAAGGCGTGGAGACACTTTTAAGAAGCCAGACATCTTTTAATAAGCCTGAGATACACAGCTGTGAAGTTTTGCGGACATTTAACATTACCGGTCAGTTTTCCTTGGTTCTGTAAACTCATGCTTACATTTGTTTTTCCCCCAATGAGCCAATAATGCCTGGTCAGCAAAGGAGATTACCTACGGCTACCTCGACTACCTATAATGACATGGCGACCTCAATACCACTGCACTACAAGTTCAAAGTATCGATTTTCGCCACGCCGACCAATTTTTGCTCACAGAAAGTTTTTAACGTTGAAAACATTTCTGCGACCAAACTGAGGCCGCGAGTAGTAACCACTATGCGGGAACTCCTCTCGACCATGAAGAGGACTTACCAGAGACCACCTACGATGCTGTGTCAACCACGCTGCGAGCTTGTGGCGAGCGCAGACTCTCCTAAACTCGTAAATCAGGTCGCCATAGTGGGACATGCCCTTTACTGAATGGCTCCTCTCAAGATGTCGGTGGGTACATTGACGATTGGAGGTTTACTGTTCCTTCTCTAATTTTACTCCAAATAATGAAAGATTCTGTAGTTAGAGTTTTTAAAGATATAATAAACAGAAAATCTAGAAATTTGATGGGCAAAATTGGTGTATACATTTTAGTTTTGGATAAAAAGTAAACTTCTGTCATGGAAAGGGAAATCTGGTCAACTACAGGCTTGTGTTTGAGAGCTTTGGGCACACGATCATGGATGAAATCATGACGTGTATGAAATCACCAAGGGAATAAATAGGGTGAATGCACAGAGACATTTTCCCATGGTAGGGAAATCAAGAACTGGAGGGCATGGGCTAAAGGTAAGAGGGGAAAGATTGCATAGGAACCTGGGGGACAAAGGGTGGTGGGTGTATGTAAAGTGCTGAGGCAGATACAATAACAACATTTAAAAGGCATTTGGACAGGTATGTGGACAGGAAATGTCCAGAGGGATTAAGCCAAATGGGATTAGCTTAGATGTGACATTTTGGTTGGCAGGGATGAGTTGAGCCAAAGATTCGGTTTCAGTCCTGTACGATTATGTAGTATTACACTAAATTCACATAAATATATTAGAAATATACAATTGTAAGATTACCTTGACACCAACAGTGAAAAATAACAATAACCACTGGAAACAAAAGGCCAACATTGTCACAGAGCATTCAAAATCATTTTACACGTTCCGATTTTCAAAATCAGATGCTAAAGTCCCAAGTGGTGAGTAGTAAATAAGATATTGACAATATTGGCTGAATTGTGGTTGGGTTGCACTGCCTATAATTAAATCAACTTTTAGGATTTAGGAAAATAAACCTTGAAAGGAGTGAAGGACATTTTCTTTTCTGACCATGACCTAACCAAATTCAGCAGATCTTGCAATAGGAAAATAAGAGACCAGTGGCAACACATTTCACATTTGGACAGACAAGGGATGGTATATGTCAGTATTAAATCCTGGCATCTCATGTTTTAGAATTTCATTGGGGTAATCAGACACAAGCTTAGAAAATAAATAATGCTTTCAATTTTAAAGACTGTTTAGTGGTAAACAGTATTTATCGGAACATTTCTATCTGTCAGCAGAATTAGAACAAGGAACCAAAGATATAAAATACGAAAATTCCTTATATTAAAACTTTAAAACATAATATTATTATTTATGCTGTGAACGACATCATAACATTTGCTTCCCTTTATTTGTTGTATTCAACTTTAGATCTTGGAATCATCTCAGCAGAAGACATTAAAAACAATAGTTTTATTTTAAAGTGGTCTGACCGGACTATAAAACCATGTGGGTTCTACATCATCGACAGATACCCGTTTCAAGGATTACACCAATGTACTTTCAACTTTACTGATAACATTTGTAGGTTATATCAGCTAATGCCAAATCAAACCTACAAAGTCAACGTTTACTTCCACAAAAAAGACATGAACATACTTACAAGGTCTTTGTCTGTTACTACAGGTAAAATCAGCAAATCAAATTAAACAAACTATTTCCTTTCTGGAATGTAGCTGACAATATAAGAGTGTGACCAGGGGCTTTTGGCATCTCCAGACAGTTCAGCAATTCAGTTCGGCCATTCGTGATTAGTACGGGTGTCAGATGTTATGGGGAGAAGGCAGGAGAATGGGGTTAGGAGGGAGAGATAGATCAGCCATGATTGAATGGCGGAGTAGGCTTAATGGGCCGAATGGCCTAATTCTACTATCACTTATGAACTCATGATCTTATGAATTAGATCCCGGCAGATTCGGTGTGGCCTCCTCAGTGTCACTTTCCGTCGGCTGACATAACCCTCGATAGCGTGATAGATGAAAGATTTGCATTTCTCAGCTTATGAATATATTAATTCCTTCAGTTTGCACTGCTCTTGTGAAGAGAATGACCAAGCTTCACTCAGAGGAGAAATCTCTTCCCTTGTCAGAATTAAATGGCATTCCCTGCAGATGCTGCTAATCTGAAACAAAACAGAATTGGGTTTGGATACAAAATGTCAGAGTAACTCAGCAGGTCAGGTGGCATCACTGTAGAAAAGAAAAGGTGACATTATGGGTCGGGATCCTTCTTCAGAGATGCTGCCCGACCCGCTGAGTTAATCAAGTATTTTGTGTCTATCTTCAGTTCTCCAGTGATGCTCTCTGACCCACTGAGTTACCCCAACATTTTGTGTCTATCTTCGGTATAAACCAGCATCTGCAGTTCATTCCCACATAGAAGAGAGGAATCCAGCTATAAATTGCAATACACATTTTTACAATTGTTGTCCTCAGCAGCTTTCCATAGCTCTCCGACAATGATATTTGAAGTTTGCATTATCATATCACCAATAAAAGAATCAAATGATCTGTTGACACACTGTTTAAGAATCATTTTTCATGATTCCATTTGAAACATCTTTTAAATGTGAATACTATTGATAGATGCTAAATGCAACTTTGCCAACATCTGCTATGACTTTGCTTCACTGCTAAAATAAGTCACGTTCTCAGTTATTGAATTACCATGCCATTAGACTTTAATGTGGGAAATTCCTCAACTAATCCATTGCCACCATATTTGCCATGTATCACATTCCCTTGAACGGAATCCAAACATATCCCCCACCTCTGTTGATCAACGTACGATGATGCCAATTGGGACGTAAGAAAACCATGCAGATAGATAGTTGGCCTGCTACATCGCCAGATGAATAACTTAGTCGTGCACTCGCAGCTGAAAACCACCATGATACAAGCAAAATGTCATTAATTGTGAAGTTATTTACTATTCACAGAAGCTTTCCATCAAAATCAAGAGCAATTGACTGACGATCACCAGTAAGACTGGGGTGCCCCAAGGATCAGAGCAACATATTAACTAAAGGTCTCATCTGAACCTTTTAGCCATTCAGTAATAGTAAGGAGAGTTGGCCTCTCTAGAGTCCCCACACACTCTGCGCCACATCTATGGCCATCCCATTGCTTCCCTAAGCTTACTGTTATGTTCCCCTGTAGGTCTTGGAAAGTGTGCAGTGGATGCAAATGGGAGGGAACAGTACTGGAGATCTAAATGTCATCTGTTTTCCTTTTGTGGTAGCAAGGGAAGGGAAGGGAAGGGAAGGGAAGGGGGGGGGGGGGGGGGGGGGGGGGGGGAGAGAGAGGATGTTTCTCCTAGTAATATGGAGATAGAAAGAATTACGCAGCCAGCATCTGTGAACCATCTATCTACCAGAGGATAGTGTCGTAGAGTCACACAGAGTGGAAACAGGCCCTTCGGCCCACTAGCTCACACCAGCCAACATATCCTAGCAACACTAGTCCCATCTGCCCGCGTTTGGTCCATATCTTCCCCAAACCTGTTCTATCCATGTACCTGTCTAGTTGTTCCTTAAACGTAGGGATAGTCCCAGCCTCAGCTACCTCCTCTGGCAGCACGATCCATACTCCCACCACCCTTCGCGTGAAAAAGTTACCCCTCAGATTCTTATTAAATCTTTCCCCCTTCACATTAAACCTATATCCTCTGTTCCTTGATTTACCTACTCTGGGAGAAAATGATAAAGAAAATGAAGAGAAAAATAATGAAGCTGCTTTAGTAAAATAATTAAAGAATCAGTATTTTAAATTCAGATATTACATTTTCAGATTCAGATGAATGTAGCACTGAAAATAATCGATGCGAGCAGACCTGCATTGAGCGGAGCATGCTGGAAGACAGCCGCGGCTATGAATGCAATTGTACAACAGGATTTCAGTTGAATTTTGATGGAGAAAGTTGCACAGGTAATCTTACTGCTCATGGTTGAACATATATACAAATGCACATTTGGACTGTATGTTGACATTGTTATGTTATATTGCTACGTTGTTTAGCATTGTCAAATTAGATTGTTAATGCTTGGTTATTTAGTGCATTACAAACTATGCTCAAATAACCAACATTTCAGGGCAATTGTTCGCAATCATTCCTCGCAAGCAAATTATGTAAATAAAAATGAATGAACTGTAGATGACAATCCACAAATCAATGTCAATTAATGACAATGGAATTCAACAAACTTCATTGAAACATATAGCCACAAAACCTAAAGGCATGTTTAAAGAACTGTTTAGAAAGGAACTGCAGATGCTGGTTTACACCGAAGATACACACAAAATGGGTGACGTTTCGGGTTGAGTTTCTTCTTCAGGGTCTGAAGAAAGGTCTCGACCTGAAATGTCACCCATTCCTTCTCTCCAGATATGCTGCCTGTCCCGCTGAATTATTCCAGCATTTTGTGTGTATTAACAGAACTGTTCACGAGTGGTGGAGTTGCTGCAGGGGGGCCATAGTGTTCTTGTTGGTGATATTGCAGCTGAGTAGTTAGTATTTCAGGAGAGTCCTACACAAAGTGAAGGTTTGAATGATTGATCACAAGATATACATAGAACTGATCCCTTTGCCCCACCGAGTCCACGCTATTAATCACTAGTTCTATGTTATCCCACTTACACATCCAGTTCTTACACGCTATAGGAAATTTTCAGAGGCCATAAACCAACAAACCCCCCACCTCTTTGGGATGTGGGAGGAAACCCACGCACTCACAGGGAGAACGTGCAAACTCCACATGGAGAGCACCCAAGGTTAGGATTGAACCTGGGTTTCTGTCGCCGTGAGGTGGCAGCTACTTCAACTGTGCCACTACATTGCCTGAGGTGTTTTAAGGGTCATACCTTGAAAACATATGCCACGTGGTAACAGTGGCATTTAAATGTGGTCAGATGATTGTGGTAGAGAAATTGGGTGCAATATAGGTACTAATAAAACATATACTAACTGGAAATATCGCCCAATCTCAGCTTCTGAAGGAAGAAGTGGTGGAAATTAGAGATACGGTGGCTTTGGTCTTTCGCTAATATTTGGACAGCGTAATGCTGGCTTAATAAACAGAAACAAATATTCCGCAGATCAGGCAGGATTGGTGGACAAAGAGACAAACATGTTTTAGATCCAGGAGTCTTTGTCACAACCAATAATGAGTCAATGATTCTACAAGATCAACTGAACTCCAGTCAGTATGGCCCAATACCACTTAATGACTAAATGCTCTTCTCTCAAGAATTAGCAAGATGTGTCAAATTTTCCTGCCACATCTAAGCTCAGCCTGAACAATGTTCAGGTAGTCTGGTGTAGATGGGGCTGCTCCGTAACTGGAGAACTTACTAATGGTGGTAGATTATGGAAGTTGCTGCAACTGGTCAGTTTCTATGTTATTATCATCAGGAGCTGGTAATGGAATGAAAGCAACTAACAATCTGCTGGAGCAGCACAGAGGGCCAGGCAGCTGAGTTCCTCCAGCAGATTGAACGCTGGACTGTATCTCCATTCCAGCACCTGCACTCCCGTGCCTACTAAAAGAATGAGTTCATTTCAATGAAAAGGTAGTTTCTTTGAGCAATCATTTTAAGAATAATCGGCTGATGATGAACGTTAGCGTTGATTTTAAATGCATAAAGTGGCCACGCCAACAGTACTAAGCACGCATGAAGACAATAAATTATTCTCTTCTGTTATTGCAGCTCTCATCTATTGCACACTAGACTGTATAAATGGAACGTGCATTTTTGGCTCGAACAACCAGCCGACATGTAATTGCAACTCAGGGTATATTTTAGATAAATCGGGCACACTCTGCAAAGGTGAGATACTATGCATCACTTTGATTATACTGCAGATGGAAATGAATTGATGTTATGGGGTTTATTGGGGGGTTGGGGGGGGGGGGGGGGGGGGGGGGGAGTGCTATCATTTAAGCGCGTAGCTTCAGTCCATCACTGCCACACTTCTATTGTTGGTTCCTCCTGCTGTTCGCTGTCGGACATTAGTTTAATTCATCCAGGAGCAGTCTTAATACCAAACAGACACTGGGTATGGCTACATCGTACAAAGTTATTGGCTTTTCCATTAATTCATTAGACTGCTTTCAATGAGAAAATACAATCTAAAGATAAATGTTAACAGTGGTAAATGCACAGTTCAAGCTAAACAAATTTGAAACACGAATGAACTCTAATTCATTGCAATGTACTCCCCGTGTGGAAGAACCTTGAATCTGTTTATGCTTCTCTCTCTCTCTCTCTCTCTCTTTACTCTCTCTCTCTCTCTCTCTCTCTCTTTACTGACTATTGTTTCCCACTGGTTCGTACTTGTTTCCTTCTCTGCATTATTATTAAAAGTGATAAAGGAAGACTGGGACAGATATGAGGGTGAATTACTGAAGGAAGGAACTCCAGAGAATGGGACCAAGGTGGAGTGATCGCAGTAATTGATGCAAAAGAATTGGATACTTATATGAGTATCCAGTTGCAGGAATATTGAGTGCAGGCAACAATTTAAAACAATATTGTCATGGTAGGTCAGCAAAAGCCTACCATGATTTGCAAAGACTTCTAATGGGCTATCGTTAAGGCAAATTTATGGAAGTTGCACAATAGAAATAACAGTGCAGCAGAGATATTTTATGCTTGTTGAAAAGTTGTATTAATTACCAGACTTAAGGGCCTGTCCCACTTTTCCGAGTTACTCATGAATTCTCCCGAGTTTTCCCCTTGATTCAAACTCGGAGAATTACGGTAATAGCCAGCCGTAGGTATGTCCCGACTTACCTGATGCCCCGAGTATCTACGGTTGGCATTGCAAACCGCTAAAAAATATCTACGGAAGCCTACAGCCTCCTACAGACTCACTACGGACATTTTCCGAGTTTGACTCAAGGGGAAAACTCGGGAGAATGTGTGAGTAACTCGGGAAAGTGGGACAGGCCCTTCAGGCTAGGTTTCGTGATCACCTCTGAACTTTGTTGATACATCATTTAGTGAGGCATTCATTCTCTGTTCTCTCCTCCCGCTGCAACTTAATACACTTCAGTTTAGTTTAGTTTTAGTTTAGAGATACAGCGTGGAAACAGGCCCTTCGGCCCACTGAGTCTGCACCGACCAGCGATTCCCGCACACTTAAACTATCCTACACACACACACACAAGGGGCAATTTATAATTTTACCAAAGCCAATTAACCTACAAACCCTTACTTCTTTGGTGTGTGGGAGGAAACCAGAGCACCCAGAGAAAACCCACGCAGGTCACGGGGAGACTCCTTACAGACAGCACCCATGGTCAGGATTGAACCCGGGTCTCTGACACTGTAAAGAAGCAACTCTACCACTGTGCCACCGTGCCACACAATATCTTTTAAGATCAAGTACAGTTGTTTTTTGTACAATGATAAATATCTGCTATTGTTATGTATTTTACAGAGAAACGATTATTTGACTATGGATATCAATTTGGCGACTTGAAACTCTTTCAACACGCACGTGACATCAACTCTCCAGTCATTAATATTTCACAGGGATTTCCGTTTGGTGACGCATTTTACTATAAATTATATGTACGCCTCCTAACATTTTCCTTTTACGGGTTAAGTTTTACGGTAAAATGTTTCGTTTTTGGTGATTAGAGATACCGTGCGGAAACAGGCCCTTCGGCCCACCGAATCCCCATGTGCTAGTGCTATCCAAAACATTAGGGACAATTTACAATTTTTACCGAATCCAATTAACCTACAAACCTGTGTGTCTTTGGGATGTGGGAAGTAACCGGAACCTCTGGAGAAAACCCACACAGTCACGGGGAGACGGTGCAAACTCCACACAGACAGCACCCGTAGTCAGGATCGAACCCGGGTCTCTGGCCCTGTAAGGCAGCAAATCTACTGCTGCGCCACCGTGTCCTTTAACAATTGCCAGTGTAAGCTTTTCCAGAATATTTCTTTTAAACATTCGTGGTGTTGAATTCCACCACAACATGAAAAGTTGATTCGTTTTTAAATATCAAAAACCTCACGACCAGATAATTCCTATTTTCCTATGGAACATCCTGACCAAGATAAGTGAGGGTTATATTCACACAACAGCCCACTTGTTAAGAGCATTGCCTCATATGGACCCAAATAACATAACAGGGTCAGTCTATTTATTTGGTTAATTGCAGTTTGCTGGACACATGGTGGAAATTCTCAAATCCCCCTGTTCCCGAATGCTTCCAATAATTTGAACCCATATGAAATGGAAATAGGATTCTCTCCTCCTCCATCCCATGGGAACATGGCGACCACTGTCTGCAATGAAAAATGGCCATGAAGCACGGAGAAGATCTAGCCAGAATCAGTGGAATGTTAGCAGAGTATGATGATGGAAAATTGACATAAACCATTAAAAAATAAGGAATGATGATAGTAGTTGAAGTTACTTGTTCTTCAATATAGATTTTTTTTCTCGTGACCATAATGACTGAATATACCAATCACTACAATTAAGTATCTTGATACAGTTTTCAGATAACGGACTGATTACATTTCAAAGAAACAATGAATCCTTCCAATATACATACTCAAACCCTTTCTGGGGATTTGGAGATTACTTTTATTGGAGAGCTCCACCGATGATTGCTGTATTCTGGGATGACGCGGACTTGACAAGAGGAATAGGATCCATATACTACCAGGTACAAATGACCGTTCCTTGTCCTTATTTGACAAATATCGTTTTGTTTTTTTTAAAGGACTGCAATTAATGCTTTGCACAGTGCCGCAGATATTTGTCAGTATGACAAATACATTGTAACATGATGAAATGCTTAGAAATAGTAATCAAAAATTAACTTAATTGATAATGCATTTAGATGGACAAGGGTTGATTAGGGATTGTCAGCATGATTTTGTATGTGGGAGTTTGTGTCTCATAGGTGTGTGAGTTTTTTGAAGATGTGACAAAAAAGGTTAATGAGGGCAGGGTTGTAGACTTTCTTTATATATATATATGGTCTGAGCTATAGGGAGGATATAGCTGAATGGAGAGAAAATTGGCTTCTTTGGAGGAAGCAGAGGGTGATGGTGGAGGGTTGCTTCTTGGACTGGAGGCCTGTGACTAGTGGTGTGCCTCAGGGTTCGGTGCTGGGCTTATTGCTGTTTGTCATCTATTTCAATGATTTGGATCGAACATACATGGCATGATTAGCAAGCTTCCAGGTGACACAAAGTGGGTGTATTGTATATAGTGAAGATGGTTGTCAAAAATGGCAGCAGGATCTTGATCTATTGGGCAGGTGGGCTGAGGAATAGTTGACAGAAATTAAAACAGAGAAATGAGGTGTTGCAATTTGGGAGGTCTAACATGGGCAGAACCTGCACAGTGAATGGAGGGGCTTTATGGGGTGTTGTAGAGTGTAGAGTGTTGTAGAGTGTAGAGAGTGTTGTAGCGTGTAGAGAGGGATCTGGGAGTTCACATATATAGTTCCATGAAAGTGGCATCACAGGTAGATAGGATGGTCAAACAGGCTTTTGACACATTGGGCTTCATCAGTCAGAGTATTGAGAAGTTGGGAGGTCATGTTGCAGTTATATAAAATGTTGGTGATGCCACATTTAGAGTATTGTGTTCAGTTTTGGGCACCATGTTACAGGAAATATGTTGTCATGCTGGAATGGGTGCAGGTATGATTCACGAGGATGTTGCCAAACTCAAGGACCTGAGCTATAGGGAGTGGTTGAGCAGGCTATGACTCTATCATTTGGAGCTCAGGATGATGAGGTGTGATCTTATAGAGGTGTATAAAATCATGAGAATAGATAGTGTAAATGTGAGGGTAAATGGCCTTTTACCCAGAAAAAGAGGAATTGAGAACCAGAGGACATAGGTTCAAGGTGAGGGGTGAAAGATTTAATAGGAACATGGGGGATACCTTTTTTACACAATGGGTGGTCGGTGTATGGGACGAGCCGCTGGAGGACAGGTACTATTGCAACATTTAAGAAACATTTAGACAGGTACATGGATAGGATAGGTTTGAGGGATATGGGCCAAATGCAGGCCGGTGGGACTAGTGTAGATGGGGCATGTTGGTCACTGTGGGCAAGTTGGGCTGAAGGGCCTATTTCCACGCTGTATGACTGTGACTCATTGAGATGGCGATAAACAGATGACTGCTGAGGGAAATACTTCCATCCAGATCATAACATTATCACCATTCACTGGTCAATAACCTTCAGCAGTGACTCCGCCCAATTCACACAGTTTAATTGTCAAAATAGGTGGCAACATATGCACAAAGCATTCCAACTGTCTATTTTTTAATTCTTACTTTGCAGTCAGTGTCATTAATTCAGACACATTTCGACATGAAAATAAAATGTTTAACATATCCACATTTGGGAATGTTATATGAAATATTCAACAAAAAACAAGCAAAATGGAAGTGTTACTTTGAAAAATATTTTATGTCGCTGCATATTAAAATGTTATTTTCCATGGAAATGGATGGATAATAAATAGTTAAGTATAAATCTCAATGTGGCATTGTAGTTATCTAATCGACCAAAAAAAATAACATTTTGACAATAGTTGCTAAATTATGTATTATAGGCCATGTGAGCACAATAGTTATTAAGTTATGCATATGGTATAATACATAGTGTAACGGCAATTTCTAAACTATTCATTGTCCAGCTTTTAATTACCATTACTGCTCGGGGATGTGGTGGAGATACAGTTTACGCACTAACAGTTAGCAAAAACAAATCTTCCAGTCGTTGTTTCATGATTAATTGGTCTTTCATTGAAGTAATAAAAACAAAGAAATAATTCATAACTTTTCGTTCCTACTAACTGTTTCTTCCATGTGGCGTCCCATGAACATGAATGTGAACGTGTTTAAAAACTGTTGTCCTCATCATCCCTAGAGCCAAACTCATAAACTCCCAATCTATGAGCCTGTGCTAGCCTCCTCAGATGTAGACTCGCCCATCCACGTATATAATCCCACCCCCTAGCTTGGAAAAAATTACAGAAATACTAACAGTAATGAACCGAACCATAAATGGCTCCTACACATAGCACGTTTTACAAATCATTCTCTGCACTGGTGTTTGGAGGAATAGAACACGGAGGGGAATGTTTACTTCTTTCTTAACTTTTTCAGGTGTATGACTTTCAAGCTAGAAATGATACCTATAGCTGGACATTACAGAATGCTCTTAAGGAGAAAATCAATGAATACTATGGGTCAGCACAAAACTTTTCAGGTTTTACGCCCAAATGGGCACTCAAGGTCACCTGGGAAAATGTTCTCCCCTACAATGGATATCGAAATGCAGATCTTCAGGGTGTAAGTACTTTTCAAGGTGTAGTACTTTTTAATTATTGTCTTCAAGATGTAGTACTGATTTATTACTGTCTTCAAGGTGTGTACTTATTAATTAATATCTTCAAGGTGAAGTTCGTATTAATTACTATCTTCAGGTAGCATTCATTAATTGATATCTTCCAGGTGTAGCACATTAATAATTATCTTCAAGGTGTAGTAGCTATTAACCACAGTTACCATATCTAACATTCAAATGTTCTTACCTTTTTTTGTAACCAAATTTGATTAGCTATTTAAAAAATATGTTGTAAAGGGCATCTATGTAAAACAGCATCTGCAGTTCCTTGCTAATCATTGGTAATGCAATATATATTTTTATACACAAAATCATTTTTTTAAGTTACTTGGCACAGATTAGATCATATTAATATGCAGTATTCACTTCAATCAATCAAACATCCAAGTTATTTTAACTAAATGCGATCAACCAAAATACATAGATAACATATGCATAAGAAGGAACTGCAGATGCTGGTTTAATTCGAATTTAGATACAAAAAGCTGGAGTAACTCAGCGGGACAGGCGGCATCTCCGGAGAGAAGGAATGGGTGACGTTCGGGTTGAGACCATTCGGGTTCATTCTTCAGACTAGTCCGGGATAAGGGTAACGAGAGATATAATGGTGATGTGGGGAGATAAAGAACAATGAATGAAAGATATGCAAAAAAGTAATGATGATAAAGGATGATAAGCTGTTTGTAGGGTGAGAACAAGAAGCTAGTGCAACCTGGGTAGGGGAGGAAATTGTAAAATTTAAATTCATTGTCTGACAGAAAACAGTTGCTGCAGGATTGTATGGAGACTCTCTGTGGTCTAGACTGGGCCCACATTGAAGTCACATCAAATTGGGTTGCTTGCCTGAAGCTGATATCAAACATATTGCTGAGCAAAATGAGGACTTACGATTCAATACGATAGAACTTTATTTATCCCAAGAGGGAAATTGATCTGCCAACAGTCATAAAATACTAAATACAAGAAACATAAAATTAAAGTGATGATGATGGGAAAGGATTGGGGACGATGTGGGGGGGGGGGGGGGGGGGGGGGAGGGGGGGGGGGGAGAGATGTCAGTCTACCCATGATAGAAGGGGGGCAGTTGTACATTTGATAACCTGTGCCGTTCTGTTCTTGATGGAACCAATCTGTTTCTGGAAGTTGACCAGTTTGTCATGGAGGGGGTGAGCTGTATTGTCCAAGATGTTCTGGAGTTTGAGGAGCATCCTCCGCTCCAAGACCACCTCCCATGATTCCAACTCCACCCCCAGATGGAGCCAGCCTTCTTGATGAGCTTGTTAATCCTATTGGTGTCCGCGGCCACTTCACATCAATTTCAGGTCCCAAACAAATACTATTCCTGAACACATTTGGCATATTCCCAATTCCATTTTAAGACTATGGACCACTGTTTTCCAACCAATTCACTCTTCTTACTGTCATATACTATCAGTTTAGTTGAGAGATGTTGCATTGAAACATGCCAGTTGGCCCACTAATTCCACACTAACTATTGATCACCCGTTCACACAAGTTCTATGTTATCCCACTTCTTCATCCATTCCTTACACATTAATGGCAATTTTACAGAGGCCAATTAACCTACAAACCTGCACATCTTTGGATTGTGGGTGGAACCAGAGTTCCCAGAGAAAACCAACGTAAAGGAGAACATGCAAACTCCACAAAGACAGCATCCAAGGTCAGGAACAAACCTTGGGCCTCCTGTGCTGTGAGAGAGTAGCTCCACTAACTGTGCCACTGTGCCACCCTTGACGGTTTGTCAAGGAAGACTCTCTCTAACTTCTACAGGTGCACAGTAGAGAGCATGCTGACCGGTTGCATCGTGGCTTGGTTCAGCAATTTGAGCGCCCTGGAGAGGAAAAGACTACAGAAAGTAGTAAACATTGCCCAGTCCATCATCGGCTCTGACCTTCCTTCCATCGAGGGGATTTATCGCAGTCGCTGCCTCAAAAAGGCTGCCAGCATCATCAAAGACCCACAACATCCTGGCCACACACTCATCTCCCTGCTACCTTCAGGTAGAAGGTACAGGAGCCTGAAGACTGCAACAACCAGGTTCAGGAATAGCTACTTCCCCGCAGCCATCAGGCTATTAAACCTGGCTCGGATAAAACTCTGATTATTAATAACCCATTTTCTGTTATTTGCACTTTATCAGTTTATTTATTTGTGTGTATATATATTTATATTATGGTATATGGACACATCTGTTTTGTAGTAAATGCCTACTATGTTCTGTGTGCTGAAGCAAAGCAAGAATTTCATTGTCCCACACAGGGACACATGACAATAAACTCACTTGAATAACTAAAATCTATATGGCATTGGAGAGGGTCCAGAGCAGGTTTACGAGAATAATCCCAAGAATGATTGGATTAATATATGATGAGCGTTCGAAGGCACTGTACTCGCTGGAGTTTAGAAGGATGATGGGGAACTTTATTGAAACTTACCGAATCGTAAAAGGTCTGGATAAAATGGATGTGGAGAGGATGTTCATGAGCGGGAGAATCCAGGACCAGAGGCCTCAGCCTCAGAATAAAAAGATGTAAATTTAGAAAGGAGATGAGGAAGAATTTCTTTAGTCAGAGGGTTGTGAATCTGCGCAATTCATTGCCACAGACGCGTGGTGTGGCCAAATCAATGGATAGTTTTAAAGTGGCGATTAACGGATTCTTGAT
This sequence comes from Leucoraja erinaceus, assembly GCF_028641065.1. Classification (NCBI taxonomy): domain Eukaryota; kingdom Metazoa; phylum Chordata; class Chondrichthyes; order Rajiformes; family Rajidae; genus Leucoraja; species Leucoraja erinaceus. The sequence goes on from NC_073390.1 coordinate 8,078,556, forward strand.
TAGCACAGGTATCAGAGGTTATGGGGAGAAGGCAGGGGAATGGGGTTGAGAGCAAAATATAGATCAACCATGATTGAATGGTGGAATTGTCTTGATGGCCTGATTCTGTTCCTAGACTTATGAACACAGTATTGTGCCTACAGGTATCAAATTTATCCGCAGAACTTGTAATGTAAATACTGATATTTTCTTCAAAATCCTGTTCCATCAGTGCAATTTTTCCCACTTTATTTTAATTTTATATAAACAGAAAAATAAACGTGGCATTTATGTATTTTCCCTTATAGACCAACACATACCAAGCAGTTCTATTAACTGACGGGATATTTTCATTCTGCTTAATTCAATTTAAAGAAGATGGAATGAACTGGAAGTATTATACAAAGCCCTACTACAGAAATAATGCTCTCATGGGATATTACAGGTACTTATAATTGACAATCTATAATTTAAGGCGGGATTCCATAAGTAATGTACTTGCAGCATATTGCCATGATTAACTACACCTGAAAAAAAACCTTGATCATATTTATCATCTGTGATTGTTGCAACTTTTACTTCCCTTTACCCTTATTCTTTCTTCAGGCTTCTTTTCTAGATTCTACTTCAATGGATGTCCAGCTGTCTAATGCATTTTGTTTTCACTTACAGCGCTTCTCTGCAATCGTATCTGGATTCAAGCACATTTAAGTCATTTAATGACCCTCACACCAGGTTTAATGTACCCCCTGAGAAAATTTACAGCCCAGATAAGTACCCTGGGTTCCAAACAGGTATGTTATCCTCCAACATTTCTTTAAATATAGAATTAATTTATTTGTTTAGTTTAGTTTAGAGATACAGAGCGGAAACAGGCCCTTCGGCCCATCTAGTCCACGACACCCAGTGATCCCTGCACTAGCTTGAAAGAAAATGTTATCAATATAGATAGATAGATATAGATATGCCATTTATTGTCACTATACATGTACAGTGAAACTGAAAGCTGCTCGTACTCAGTGCATACATACAATTTAGCACAAAAAACAAGAAACAGAAAAAACAAAAAACAGAAGGGAGATGGGGGGGGAATAGGTGCACAAATTCTGCGGCGCTACATACATATATACATATATACAGATGGAAGTCCGTGTTGGGCGGTGTAGTCAGTGTATGTGTGAATTTGAATTTATAGTAGATATAATTCTCAGAAAGCAACTATTCCTGAGTCTGTTTGTCCTGGATTTGATGCACCTATAGCGCCTTCCAGAGGGCAGCAGGTCGAACAGTCCAAACGCAGGATGGGAGCTGTCTTTGATGATCTTCTTTGCCCTGCTAAGGCAGCGGGAGGTGTAGATGTCCATCAGGGAGGGGAGAGGGCAGCCAATGATCCTCTGCGCTGTCCTGGTTACCCTCTGAAGCCTCTCCCTGTCTGCCATGGTGCAGCTGCCATACCATGCTGTAATGCAGTATGTCAGCAGGCTCTCGATGGATGAGCGGTAGAAGGTCAGCAGCAGGTTAGAGTCCAGGTTGTGCTTCCTGAGGACCCTCAGGAAGTGCAGCCGCTGCTGAGCCTTCTTGATGACCGCTGTCGTGTTGTCCGTCCAGGAGATGTCAGCAGCGATATGGACGCCGAGAAACCGGAAGGTGTTGACCCTCTCCACACACTCGCCTGATATGATGATGAGAATTAAAATCTAAATACTTCTTTGAAATGTACAGTCTTGAAAAATTCCAATTCCAAATATAATTCCAATTTAAATTGTAGTTAACGGGCATGATTCAATAGTTGATTCAAAACTCTCCAGTATTTAAACTGAATGGAATTTAAAAAACGGAAAATCTTTTCTTGTTGTGTGATACAATAGCAAAGATAATAGTCTCCCATCTCTATCAATGATCCCAAGCCTTGTCCTGTTCATATGTGCCTATTGAGGACTGCTTGATCTATGATTTAATGTTCACAACTTTACACTATTTTCAGGTAAAAATGGACTATGGGCTTATCGACTGGAAAATAATGACGGGTCCACAGTAAATCCAAGACAAAAATGCTTGGACTGGTATTTAACTGACCCAGAGCCAGAGTGGACTGCTCCAACTACACCTTGCCCCTGCTCATTCTGGCAAGCTATATTTGACGACGCCTTTACATGGGGCAGCAGCATTTATTATTACGGATTTGGTGTAAAGGAACCTCAAGGTAATGCTTGCCTTCCTCAGCTTGTTACTATATAATTAGAAATAATAATATGATATTAAACATTTCACTTTCTAATCACTGAGGACTTCCACATTACTCTTCGGAATTAAAATATATTCTACGTCGTCTATTTATTAGACTACGTAGACTACGATCAACTCACATTATTATTCCATCTGCTGTGCTCTCATCCAATTGATTAGTGTTCTCCTATAAATAGTGATGCTGCAGTCTTCATTGCAAAGGGATTGGTGATGTTTTGGTTCGGGACCCTTTTTCAGAAGAGTCCTGACATGAAAAGTCTGACATCCTGACGATGTTCTTTAGAGATGTTGCCAGACCCACCGAGTTTGTGCATTTTTTGTAAACCAACATCTGCATTCCCTTGTGTCTCTCTTATAAGGAATTGACGGATTGCACACAGGGAGAAGTCTGAGACCAGGGGCAGCGTTTGAAAATAAAGGGTATTTTACCTTAGGATTTCGATGGGGAGAAATATAATAATAATAATAATAATATTTATTTATATAGCACTTTTCAACAAAACCAGTATTTGAACCAAAGTGCTTTACAGAGATTGATTAAATTAATTGAACAGATCAATGCAATAAATCCATACAAATCAAAAAAAGAGAAAAAAGAGAAAAAGAAAAAAGACACAGAAACAGTACACTATAGAAATCAACATGAAACGTCCCCCCACAGCAGAATTCACTGTGAGGGAAGGCACCAAAAATATCCAGTTCTCCCCCTCATAGTCCACCCGAGGTCGGGGCCTATATCTGGCCTCCTCAGCCAGCCCGGTGTCTTCAGGCCCTCTTGCCGTGAAGCTGGACCATCGGCGTCGGTGAACATCCATCAGCGGCCTGGACTGAAGCGGCCGCTTCCCCCCCGAAGACTGCAACGACCAAAGTTCACAGGCCGCGCCGGCCGGACCTCTGACTCTGGTGATCTCGGATCCCAGGCTCCGCGGTGCCGTCAACGGTCACAGTGCCCCGGAGATTACCGCAAGGCGACCCGGTAAGGCATCGCCCGCTCCTTGTAGATGTCCCAGCATCTACACCGCCGTCGAAGCTGCAGTCCCCGCAGGAAACGCCGCTCAGCGCTGCTCCAGTTCGACTAGGCCGCACAGAGAGGACGAAGATGCGGTTCGGAGAAAAACCGCATCTCCGACCAGGTAGGACTGGGGTTAAAAATAATTTCCCCCTTCCCCTCCCCCACCCACCACATAAAATAAGACCTCCAATAAACACCTGATATGAACAGGACTAAAAATAAAAATAAATAAGGGTGAAAGGACGGACAGCAGGAGGAGCGGCCATACACAACGGCGCATCACCCCCGCTGTCCGCCATCTTGTATTCATTAATGTCTTCATTCCAAGCGGGGAGAACATTTGGATTAGGAGAGGGCTGCAAAAGCCCAGTTGTTGTACAATACGATACAATATATCTTTATTTATCCCAGGAAGGAAATTGATCTGCCAACAGTTGGTGATCTGCCCACAGGGGGTGGGAGGGGAGTCAGTCTACCTCATGACAGAAGGGTGAGGAGTTGTACAGTTTGATAGCCACAGGAAAAAGGATCTCCTGTGGCGTTCTGTGCTGCATCTTGGTGGAACCAGTCTGTGCTGAAGGTGCTCCTCAGGTTGACCAGTGTCTCTTGGAGGGGGTGAGCTGTATTGTCTAGGATGCAGTTTGAGGAGCATCCTTCCCTCCAAGACCACTTCCCACATATCCAACTCCACCCCCAGGACGGAGCCAGCATTCCTGATGAGTTTTTTAATCCTATTGGCACTCGTGGCCTTTGCCCTGCTGCCCCAGTACAAGAAGATGGAACTGGCTACCACCGATTGGTAGAACATCTGCAGCATCTACAGATGTTGAAGGAGCGGAGTCTTCTCAAAAAGTGCAGTGTTTATCAAAACAGTGATTGATCAAGAATTGCACATTAAGTATCAAAGATATAATAAATGATGTTCTCCTTAAGCTAAGATATTTAGTGGCATGCTTTAATTACTTACAGAAGAACATATGTTTTTTAATTTAATTTTCCAGCATTATACATCACAATGCAGAGCAGATTCTCTAACTGGGATGGTTCTGGAATGAGATGCTATTACTCATGGAGTGGAGCTTTAATCTACGGTGAAAAAGAAAATTTTATTCCCACACCTTGGGCTTACTACAATTGGTGGTCATGGTGGTGGATTAGTTATGACTATTATAGACAGCAGTGGGACATTTTTTGGAATGATGTTTTACCACCTCTCCGTGACCAATACAAAGGTATGAAAAAAAGCACTTAAAGTAATTATTTCACATCTTTTTGAAATAATCCAAGTATTTTACGATTTCCGCAAACATTGTTGATCTATTCGACATGCATTCTAATGTGCAAAAGCAGCATGTTGTAGGTAGAATCATGTGAAACCAGGACATATTAATCAAATGAAAGCATTACATTCATTCAAGTCAATTTATTTAATTGGATCTCAAGAAATAGCTCAACATTCTGGATGCAGCCGAGTCTATAGTTGCCTACTTTATAAGGCCACACCAATTACATCCAATTTAAAATGTGAAGAATATAGCCCCTGTACATCTTGGTAATAAAAAGCAGGACAGATTGTAGCCTTTTGAATAACTTCCAATCATCAAAGTGATTAAAGCATTCACATACAATAAGAAACGTCACTCAATAATTTAATTCACATTCATATGTGCCATGCAATGTATCTCTGAAAGAAGATGTTCATCAGTGTTTCTACACTCCAAGATCATTATGGATATCACACTCCACTAGACCACTAGGATGAGCAGAGTGGCAACTGGAGAAGGCCAGAGGCTTTGAATTCTATGGCATGGTTTATGGTTCCATAAACCCTTTGCATCACAAATGTAAAGGTACAAGTCAGAAATGTGATGGAATGGCCCAAGCTCAAACCATTTAGGCCATTAGGGACACCCTGCATCTGCTGCCCTATATATACTGTGGTGTGCTTCCCTCTCCAAGAGTGTATCAGGGTTTGGAGTCTATCTCAATTATACCAGGCGCATGCGGTAGGTGGTTTCCACGGACCTTTCATCAGCATTTTTGTTTTGATCCCTGTTTAGAAATGGAAGTTGACCCATACCACGATTGCTGCCGTGATTCTGGTGATGATTTCTTCTGTAATCTCTATCGAGAAAAGAGACCTTTGGATTTCTGTTCAGGATATATTCCACCACAAATAGGTGTGTTAATTTTATTAGGTCTTATTTACAGACAAATGGAAACGTATGCATTTTATTCATATCAGCTTGAACATTTTATGTGACTTATTACACTCTGAGTAAATTGAATAAAATTATTAGGGAGTTAAGGAATGGAGAAGGACAAGTTGACCTCTAAATCTATTCCACCCTCAATTGGTTATTTTTGACCTATATTATATGCCTACCATTTCAACCATAATATTTTTATAGTTTTGGATAGCAACATCATATCTATTTCAAATTGCCAAATTAACTAATTATTGAACCCTTTTTTCCCCCAGCTCCCAACGCCTCTTTGCAGGTAGATTAGTTCCTGAAAGAGCTATTTACCCCCCCCCCCCCCCTTGCTCAATAATCCCATAATCCTACACCACTGAACACAGTCTTTCTTGAGCTACCTACACAGATCTTCTAAAGCAAAGACTTCTAAAGTAGGGCGACATGGTGGCGTAGTGGTAGAGCTACTGCCTTACAGCGCCAGACACCTGGGTTCAATCCTGTCTACGGGTGCTTGTCTGTACGGAGTTTTACGTTCTCCCCATGACCTGCTTGCATTTGCTCCGAGATCTTCGGTTTCCTCCCACACTCCAAAGACGTTCAGGTTTGCAGGTTAATTGACTTGGTATAAATGTAAAGTTGTCCCTAGTGTGTATAGGGCAGTGTTAATGTGCGGGGATCGCTAACCGATGCGGACTCGGTGGACTGAAGGGCCTATTTCTGTGCTATATCTCGAAACTAAAATAAATTGCTGGAAATACAATCCTACTTTGCCATAACTCTCTCTTTGCAATTTAACTCTTTAGTCCTGATGTTATTCTAATTGGTCTTTGTTACACTCTTTTCAAAGCCAGTATCATTAGATGGACAAAATCATGAGATGCAATGCAATGAATAGCTTGTTGCTCTGCAAAGTCTGGCAGGAATTTTGTACATCTACTCAAGTGACATGCTCCTCTAGAAATAAATGCTGACACCACATTAGCCTTCTTGATCATTTTCTATAATAGTCCAGCATCGTTGAGTAGCACGTGTACAGCCAACCCTTTGAGTTGCTTTGGCTCTCCAGTTCTTAGGGTGTTCCATCAATTACAAAACATTCTTTCGCATCCTTTCTTCTGTCAAACGATAACTCGACATTTATGAACACCTTTAGCTACAGTTACGTCCATTCACTTCATTTAATAACATTTCTGTAATATAATGCATCCAACTTTGGAACTTCCAATCCCACAAGTTCCGTGTCATGGGCAAAGCTGTACGTGGCTTTTTATCCCACAATCCACGTCATTCACAAAGAGTGAAATGTTGCAACCAACATGAATTATTGTGGAACAATCCTATCAAGTCATTTCATCACATTAACTTTATTCATCATTTCCACTAATCAGCTAATTTCCTCTGTGTATTTGTAATCTGCCTTCAATTCCACAAACTTTAATTTGTTTATCAAATACCTCTTGAACTCCACATGAATACCGTCCACTATTCCCATCACTCGAGAAAGGATTCAATCAGATTCCTCAAGCATGATCTTTGCAATTGAATATTGATTCATTTTTAAACACCTCACTCAACATGTTCCAAATGTTCACTCCCTTTATTAATAGAATAATCCTTTTCAATAAATCAATGTTAGACCAGTGGTTCCATATTCTACTATTGCTTTCTCAATTTCTTAAAATAGCGAAGTGTTATGCACAATTTGGCATCATTTTTGAATCGCAAATGGCTTAAACTTTTATCCAAATAATAACTTAGTGATGAGGATTTTTTTTTACCTTGCCAGGTTTCTTCTTTGGAGATCCACATGTGGTGACCCTGGATGGCGTGCAATACACATTTAATGGTCTGGGTGAATTCATCATTTTAAACGTGAAGGGCGAAAATGATGAACTGACGTTCAGCCTGCAGGGACGAACCATCCGAGCTGGAGAAAATGGCACATCACAGGCAACGGTCTTTGTAGCTTTGGCAGCACAAGGAGCCACAGGACCCAAGGTGATTTTTGCAAGTGATGAGTAATTCACACAGAGGCGCACAAAGCTTTGTTTGAACTATTAATAATACTGCTATCTGAGTTAACGTGAGCTGTCTTTTCATGAATCAGCATGCACTAGAATTCAGCCAAGTATAACAATTCAATTTGTATGGATTTCTCTGTAAGTGATAAGTTTCAATGGTTTTAAATGCCCGAAAAATTATTTTGGGGTTTTGAGTGAATATGTAGGAAGGATTGCCAATACTCTCCTGAAAACCAAAACTTCTGTCATAGAGTGATACAGTGTGGAAACAGGCCCATCTGCCCAACTTGCCCACACTGGCCAACATGTCCCATCTACGTTAGTCCCACCTGCCTGTGTTTGGCCCATATGCATCTAAACCTGTCCTATCTATGTACCTGTCTAATTGTTTCTTAAACATTATGATAGTCCCTGCCTCAACTACCTCGTCTAGCAGCTTGTTCCATGCACCCACAACCATTTGTGTGATAAAGGCATCCTTCAAATTCCTAATATATATTTTCCCTTTCACCTCAAACCTATGCCCTCTGGTTCTCAATTCCCCTACTCTGGGCAATTCCCCTACTCTGGGCAAGAGACTGTGTGCATTTACCCGATCCATTCCTCTCATGATTTTCTACATCTAATGATGTAGAATTCAATAGTCATCTCAAATTATACTTAATGATACCCATTTCTAATTAATTTATAGCTTGCTGGAAAGAAAACTAAAATAATGTTAATTCCATAGTTGGTTAGGTTACACAGACAAAAAAGAAAATGAAATGCATTGTAATTCGCTCACATTTCATTTGTTTCTCGGGTTGACTCTGCTTCCAATTGATTGAAGAAACATATATGTGTTTCCTGGTATGGACATAGTTCAATGATGTTCAAAACTTTGTGTTGCTCTGAACACCCAAAACTGGACACCCTTCAACTCTGACCATTCCTAGTGCAATGAGATATTTGTGCATACATCTTCCTGCCTTGTGTATCTGATAGCCTGCTGGTTGTTGCTGAGCTAAACAAACATGGCCATTTGATTGGAAGACCTCAGAGGATTTGTGTGTGGTAAAAAGAGCAATACTGAGTTACTCAGCATTTTCGTTTGGAAACTCCTTTTAATATGAAACCAATAGTCTTCACTGTTACTGATAATAGATTCCCTCAAGGTCTTTGTGTGCTGTGGGCATTTGCCAACTAGTCTCAATTCATCTGAACTATCTCACTTGCTGCTGGAGTTGCACAAGCTAACTGCTATAATGGATAGACACAAAACACTGGAGTAACTCAACAGGACAGGCAGCATCTCTGAAGAGAAAGAATGGGTGATGTCAACCATTTCTTCTCTCCAGAGATGCTATTTGTCCTACTGAGTTAGTCCAGCATTTTGTGTCTATCTTCAGTGTAAACCAGCATCTGCAGTTCCTTCCTACACATTTTGTCTGCTACAGTGGACGCTTATGGGATGATACTTTCTGCAGTGTACAAGGCTAATATGCCCTCTATACACCTCCATATCTTATGTTCATCAATTTGTTCAGAAATTATGGGGCCTTTAGAAAAATGATAAGGTTATGTCACAATAATTGTAAAATGAGATCTTATTGCATCTAAATAAAGGATCAGGAAATGTGTCTTTTTATTGATAAGTACAAATTAGGATCTTTATTTCTTGCAGGTTCAGTGGAATGTCAAAAATGCTAATGAAATAAGTCTCACGGTTGATGGCAGGACTGTCAATGTTACAGGTTATAACAATTGATTTAATTTTAACCACTATCATGTCTACTAGAAGCATGTGCGATAAAAGTACATTATAAGCATTATGATGTGCACTGGAAGGCATTGAATAGTAACAATTCAAGCTAATTTTTAATTTGTTTAATTCAACAATTGCAATGAAAAAAAAGATTCAATTGTCCCTGTATTATTTTCCACTGCCCCATAGTCTTGTTTCAGTGGGTTTACACCATGCTAAATGTCCTTTCCGGAACAAATTTGAGTACTATTTTAATTAAACACACACTGAGCAACCTTCCTGTCTACCTGGACCCACGTGATCACCCAGTTGCTAAACACTTTAACTCCCCCTCCCATTCCCACACTGACCTTTCTGTCCTGGGCTTCCTCCAGTGTCAGAGTGAGGCCCAACACAACACAAATTGGAGGAACAGCACCTCATATTCATACCTCAGCGGTATGAATTATCTAAATGGTGGCCGATTGGGAAAGGGGGAGATGCAGCGAGACCTGGGTGTCATGGTACACCAGTCATTGAAGGTAGGCATGCAGGTGCAGCAGGCAGTAAAGAAAGCGAATGGTATGTTGGCTTTCATTGCAAAAGGATTTGAGTATAGGAGCAGGGAGGTTCTACTGCAGTTGTACAGGGTCTTGGTGAGACCACACCTATTGCGTACAGTTTTGGTCTCCAAATCTGAGGAAGGACATTATTGCCATAGAGGGAGTGCAGAGACGGTTCACCAGACTGATTCCTGGGATGTCAGGACTGTCTTATGAAGAAAGACTGGATAGACTTGGTTTATACTCTCTAGAATTTAGAAGATTGAGAGGGGATCTTATAGAAACTTACAAAATTCTTAAGGGGTTGGACAGGCTAGATGCAGGAAGATTGTTCCCGATGTTAGGGAAGTCCAGGACAAGGGGTCACAGCTTAAGGATAAGGGGGAAATCCTTTAAAACCGAGATGAGAAGAACTTTTTTCACACAGAGGGTGGTGAATCTCTGGAACTCTCTGCCACAGAGGGTAGTTGAGGCCAGTTCATTGGCTATATTTAAGAGGGAGTTAGATGTGGCCCTTGTGGCTAAGGGGATCAGGGGGTATGGAGAGAAGGCAGGTACGGGATACTGAGTTGGATGATCAGCCATGATCATCATGAATGGCGGTGCAGGCTCGAAGGGCCGAATGGCCTACTCCTGCACCTAATTTCTATGTTTCTATGTTTCTATGAATATTGAACTCTCTAACTTCAGATAACCCTTAATTTCCCTCCCTCTCCATCCCTCCCCCATCCTAGTTCTCCGACTAGTTTTACTGTCCTCCTGATTAAATATTACTGATTGCAAGCCTCGTTGTCACATTCCCTTCAGCTACCAATGATGAAACGTCACCCATTCCTTCTATCCAGAGATACTGCCTGTCTCGCTGAGTTACTCCAACATTTGTAGCCTTGCTGTTTTATCTGTTTATGAAACAGTGACTATTATATTTTTCTGAACAAACCAATACAACATTAGATTGAATATTAAAAGTAGATTTTTGTGGTTATTCATTTTTGCAGAAAATACTAACATTATAAGTAAAGTGGCCATTCATAAGACAAGCAAGAATGAGACGGTGGCCACTTTTCAAAATGCAATGTCCGTTACAGTGTCGGCTACAAAGGGAGCTTTGTCTTTCACTACTTCATTGGATAATTCATTGAAAAGTAAAACAGAAGGTCTCTTGGGTGAGTAATTGCTTCTTCACTTACGAATATTCCATAAGATAATATTACAATTTAATAGCCAGTTATTAACTATTCTTGTTGTCTCATATTATATATATAAATATATAACTAGATATATAAAATGATAATAAAATAAGCATGTCTGATACTTAATAAATATATGGTTTATAAATAAATGAGAACAGTTAAACACAGTGGGTGTTTCAGCCTTGTCATCACACACACTATCCCAGTCTTCACTAACTAGATGAAAATGGATTTCACCAGCATTTGCACTGCTCACACATTGCAGGTATTTGAGAAATTAGTCTAAAACAAAGCAGTTGCAGGTCAGAAAATCCAGTAATCTGTTGGAGAGGATACACTAAGCTTCAGGCACTTGCAGCTATCCCTCAGATTTATAAAATGGATCCAATCTGGAGAACAAATTGTTAAGGAAATTGATGATTGAAAATACTGACCAAAATACATTGTATTTTGCAGAACACCTACCTATAGATGGAGAGTGGCATCTTATTCATTATAACTAAAAAATATACTAATATGTTGAAGACATATATACAAAGAGTTAGTGGTGTTAAAGTGAAAATTCATTAAACAAATATCTGTAAATCTAGGAAAATCTGCATTTTATTTTACTGATCTCAGGAAAACATCTGGGTTCTAATTGTGCAGTTTAAGTTGCAGTTGCTATAGAATATTTTCCCCAAACCTTACAAATAATTAGATTCTAAGGTTAATATTGGGTGAGTTTGACAGAGAAGTCCAGCACTCAGTGCAGAGTGCAGTGCTGTGCAGAGCCTCAGTGCTTTCCCACAGCCAACAATTAGACAAGGAAGTGTCATAAATACACATTTAGATTGCAGCATAGAGTTCATTTATTTTTCATGATTTCCACAATAAATAATAATGAGAGAAAATAATAAAGAGAGGTTTTAATTCTTGTTTCTGTCCTTAGGTATCTGGAACGATGATAAAACTGATGATTTCACAGCTGCCAGTGGAGCATGTCTCAAGTTTGATGGAACAAATCTGCCCAATGAAACTGTTATATTCCATGATTTTGGTCTGACATGTAAGCCACAACTTCCACATGTTTCACAATATTATTGCTGGGTGTTGGACCATCGTGTAACTGGGACACAATTTAAGCATGCTTGCAACAAGGCATTGCAGCAGCCCAGACCGTCACACAGACCAACCTCCCTTCTATTGACTCCATTTATACCTCGGCAAGGCCAGCAGCATAAGCAAAAATGAGTCGCACCCTGGCCACTCCCTCTTCTCCCCTCTCTCATCAAGCAAAATGTATAGAAGTGTGAAAACGCACACCTCCAGATTCAGGGACAATAGACAATAGACAAAGTTTCTTCCCAGCTGTTATCAGGACACTGAATCATTTGACCACTCCCAGAGAACCATGCTGATCTACAATCTACCTCTTTGATGACCCACGAACTATCCTTGATCAGACTTTGCTGACTTGACCTTGCATTAAACGTTATTCCCTTATCATGCCTTATCAATTGTAATCACGTGTTGTCTTTCTGCTGACTGGTTAGCACGCAACAAAAGCTTGTCATTGTACCTTGGTGCACGTGACCATAAACTAAACTGAAATAGGATACTGATCATATTTTGTCCATCGCTTTTACATGTCTATAATTATTGAACAATGGCAAAACATTTTTTATTACCTTTATATTTCTCTGCATCTTTTCTCTCAGGGAAAACGACTGAAAACAATAGTGTTTTCACATACAACACAGCCAAAGGAGAAACTTGGTACACTTATAACAACAACAGTTTTGTGCCCAAGTTTTATGATCAGCTTCTGCAAATCACAGATAAAGCAAAAATTAACAAGGCTAATGAGACGTGCCAAGGAAACGATAATTGCATTTTTGATGTTTTAAGTACAGATGATTTGTCTTTTGGCGCAGCAACTTTACAAAACGTGAACTCATTTGCAGCACAGAACAGCACAATGAGTATGTATGCACACCTGTTTGATGAAGAATGTTATTGTAGTCATTGACAATATTGTATTGAAGATTAGTGAGGAGGAATTATTAAATGCAAAGATGACTGCAAGCACTTGAATAGAGTAAAACTGAAGCAAAACACTACAAATGCTGCATATCTATTTGGTTAGTAGCATTGGCTGTTTTTCTCCACAAGGATGCTGCCTGACCAGTCGAGTATTCCCTGCATTGTCTCTTTTTGTTCTTGGATAGAGGTGGGGCAATTCTACATTCAGTATCTGCTTTAACTTTAGTTAATGTGTGTGGTATCAGCAAATCATATTAAAATACTGGCCTGTTTGGTTTATTTTGGAGATACAGCGTGAAAACGGGCCCTTCAGTCCACCGAGGCCGCGCTGACCAGCGATCCCTACACACTAACGCTATCCTAAACACTAGGGACAATTTACAATTCACACCAAGCCAATTAACCTACAAATCTGTACATCTTTGGAATGTGGGAGGAAACTGGAATTCCCGGAGTAAACCCACGCAGGTCACAGGATAACATACAAACTCCATATAGGCAGCACCCGTAGTCAGGATCGAACCAGGATCTCTGGCGCTGTAAGGCAGCAACTCTACTGCTGCGCCACCGTGTCGCTTGTATTTTACGATTTTATCTTTTGCCCACAGCACTCTAAACTTAGTGAGTACTTTCATTCCTATGTTAACATCTTTGCATGTGTAATTTCAAACTAGAATACTTCATGTCTATTTTGTATATAATACTTTAAATTTGCTTGTAAATCAAATATGTTTAAATTGAAAGTGACTATAATATAAACCTAATATAACATTCACAGAAAATTTCCCGCCCAACATCACTGGAGTGTCAAGTATTCGAACTCGTCTCAATGAACCAGTGTCCATTCTCTTTGCTGCAACTGATGCAAATAATGATGCAGTTACGTTTTCAGTGCTGACAGATTCTCCAGATATCACAATAACAGGTAAAGCTGAACCACCGGAGTGAATATTGGTACATTTATACTTCTCACCATTTTTCCAATCTCTTAATTTTGTATCGCGAGTTCATACTTTGATTTAAATGCGGCGTTGTCACATTTAGCAGAGTGCAGATCTAAATATAAACCTGTTCAAATAACCCAAGGAGTGTCTAGCCAGAATATTTGGAAGAACAGCAATTTAAGATAATCACCAACTAAAGGGGAGGTCAGAAAAATATTATTTCCATGGATAACTTTTACATTCCCCATCTCTGTTGAGTCTGAGCCTCATTCTAAAAGGGATTAATCTGTATTTTAAAACATGGAGGACTGTTGTTAAGAGTCGTCTTATGTTTTCAATAGATAAAGCAAGATTTAACCAGTAGCCTCCCCTTCCTGTACCACCCTCCACACACATCCCTCCTCTTCTCTTTTGACCTGACATCCTTTTGTCTCCATTTCACCTCTGTTTTTTGTCAATTACTCCACCTATTTGCCAATCAACTGCCCCCCCCCCCCCCCCCCCCCCCACCTCCCCCCCTCAGCTGCATCCACCTATCACTGTCTGCTTGGTCCTGCCTTTTTCAGATTTCTCTCCCCCCCCCTACATTAGTCAGTCTGAAGAAAAATCAATTTCCTCCATAGATGCTGCTTGACCTGCTGAGTTCCTCCAGCACTTCTTTTGCAAGAGTCCAGCATTTCCCAGACCTTTGTGCTAACAATCAACTGTTTTCTCTTTTGTTTTAACCAAAATTGTACTTCAGTTACAGAAACATTGCATGATGTGATCCCACAAATTCCTTATTTGTGCAATTAGTTGCGATCCCACCCTATCTAAGGCTTACCTCGCAGTTAGAATAGTTAATAATATCAGCACTGTCCATTATTGGCAAGTCTCCAATAGATAGCAACTAAAATTGTCTTTCTAAAATACTGCAGTTATTAACACTCAATATTATGTGTATAAAAATACATGTTTGAATTATCTTTTATGCCTATAGAAAATGGGAATTTTTCTTGGCACCCAACAATCTCCGATCCAATCTTTGCCATAATACTAGCCAACGACTCCATGGCTGTAGCTGAATTAGGACTGACGCTTACATTGTGCAACTGCAGCATCAACTCTAGCTGTGATTATTCCAGATCAAGCTTCAGTTTGTCAAGAAACAATTCCATCTTTAAGGTATGTCAGATGTAAGAGATGGTTTACCTCTGAAACAAACCTTTGTATGGTTGGATTTGTGAGAGGGAAGTAGACTAATCACCAGCCCAAAATAAATTCTGGCTGAAGTATCTCAAAATATTTCTATCTGGAAAACAAGATATCAATTTGTTTATATATTGAAGCTTCATTTTCTGCTTTGGTTTATAAAATAGAATTTGATATCAAGCTACATTTAACAACACTGATCATTTACCATGACACAATTATTCATGAGATTTTATGATGGTGAGCAAAACAATCTAAAGGGTTCCAATCTGAAACATTGTCTATGCACCTAATTTGCTGCTATTATTCCAGCACTTTGTGTTTAATGATGTTGCATGTTACGTTGGGGAGTGTTGTTCGGTGGATACAACACTAAATGCTGGCAAGGGCACCAGGAGCAAATGTAACAGCTGAAAACATCTCTAAATGCAACTGTGCCGGAGGGAACAGCAGACCTGGTTTAAACGAAGACAGACACAAAATGCTGGAGTCACTCAGCGGAACAGGCAGCATCTCTGGAGAGAAGGAATGGGTGACATTTCAGGTTGAGACCCTTCTTCAGATTCTGAAGCCTGCCTGTCTAGGGACTCAGCTGCCTGTCCCGCTGTGTCACTCCAACATTTTGTGTCTAAATGCAACTGTAACTGTGTGTCTAATGCCCCTTTCTTCATAACATAGATCCCCTTCTGCTCCTGCACTCCCGCTTACACCGGTGATTACTGCATGGAAGATTTTGATTCTTGTCAAGATAATCAATGCTTCCTGAATGACACCTGCATGGACCAGCCTGCACCTCTGGAAGGCTACACCTGCGCTCCTTGCCCAGATAATTTAAAAGGCGATGGGATAAAATGTTTTGGTAATGAGCACTTTTGATTTATATGAGCTAAGGTGCATTGTTAAAATGTATTCACTATAATGGAAATTAAAACATAAACTCATATCCATCACACAAACCAGCCTCCCTCCATTGACTCCACTTATACCACATGCTGCTTCGGCAAGGGCAGCAGCATAATCAATGACGAGTGACACCCTGGCCACTCCCGTCTTCCCCCCTCTCTCATCAGGCAAGTGTGAGAACGCACACCTCCAGATTCAGGGACAGTTTCTTCTCAGCTGTTATCAGGCAACTGAATAATCCCACCACAACCAGAGAGCAGTCCTGAACTACTATCTACCTCTGATGTCCCTCAGACTATCCTTGACTGGACTTTGCTGGCTTTACCTTGCACTAAATGTTATTCCCTTATCATGTATCTATACACTGTAAATGGATTGATTGGAATCATGTATTATCTTTCTGCTGGCTGGTTAGCACGCAAAAAAAGCTTTTCACTGTACCTCGATACACATGACAATAAATTACATAGAAACATAGAAAGTTAAACTAGACTAAATTAGGAACAATAAGTAGAACAAAGGGGAAGGAACTGAGTGCAAGTACAATTCTCAGCATTGTAGTACGCCAGTTCCATAGACAAAGTCCAATGTCCGCAGTGGGGTGGAGGTGAATCAGTTTATGCTATGACTTTAGTTGATGGTATTACCACTCAGAAGCCTGATAACAGAGGAGATGGATCTGTACCTGAGTCTGGAACCTTAACATTAAAATGCTGGCACCTGTAATAGTTGTTTCATCACAATTTTTGGTTGCTTTAATACAGGACCAGAGTTTTGAAAATTAAATTTGATGTGTACATCAGAGAACTTATTCTTCAGTTACCAGGACATTAACACAGATATTTTTCTTGCACTCATTAAAGAATTAACCCAATTATTTTAGTTTTATGAAATATTACCCAATTAAAAACCGTGTTTTATATAATTCATCCAATGAAATTGCTGAAATGGGCTATTTTAAAGTGCTCCATCACTGAAGCAGAAGCCACAATGTAAAACACTACACATTTTGTTGGGTACAAAGTATCTTGAGCTAATTTGGTGTGTATTGATTTGGCATTGTAGATTTAGACGAATGCCTAGAAAATATATCCTCTTGCGAACAGATGTGCACCAACGTTATTGGAACATACAACTGCAGCTGTTACGAGGGCTACACAGTAAATATAATGAACGACTCCTTGTGTACTGGTAAGGAAGCAATAATTATTATATAAACTAAACATTATTGCTAATGAAAATAGATCCACAGGGGTGATGTGGGAAAATGTTTTGCCACTTTTACATCAATATGAATTCAACAGTAATTTCAACTAATTTTACTGTAATTTTCTGTCCTTTCCAAAACAATGTTATTATTGTGAAAGTAGAATTATTTGTCGCATTACACCACAGACTGGAGGAATTCCCATCTCATTGCTTGACAAAATACAACCTGTACAAATGCTGCTTTTTTGCTCCCACATGTGTTCAATGTATACTCAAAATATTATATCAAATGAGCTAAACCAACGTTAGAACAGAGAGAAACAGATCACAGCGCCATCCAGTGGCTGCCCAAGTTTTTGCTTTGGCTCAGACACCTAACTGGTTGGTAAACAAATGATAGGAAAAGTTAGTCATGTATTAATTTTTTTTTAATCTTCTGAACAGTTATCCTTTAATTGTGGACAATTTTCCTTTCCTTGCTGTGTGCCAAAGGAAGTGCCACAATTTAACCAGAACATGCTCTTGCCATGTCTTGCATCACACATGATCAACCACCAAGTTACCTGAGCTTGTCTAGGCACAAGGGTGAAAGCATGCTACAGATGTTACTGCACTGTACAATATCAGTTCTATATACACTTAATGGATCATAGGAATGTTGAATTGCTATGGCACATCAAGCAATTACCAGCTCATAATGCAGCATGCCTGGTAATCACTTTCCCTTACCTTATCCCATTGCCTGACAATTGTTCTCTCTCGTGATTATCCAATTTCCTTTTGAAGGCACAAATTAGATTATAACTATTGTCCACAGAAAAACCAGAACCCCCCCCCCCCCTACACTGTTTGCTGATAAAAACAAATCTGTGTCTAGGTCCTTGAACTGACTACAAGTGAGAATGTGGGCCCTCCATTTACCCAACAACTTCTCATCTTGTTCGCCTTCTCCTGACCTTCTGTCCACCAATAAAATAACACCAGCTTCTCTAGTTTAACTGCATGACTGAACAGTAATTGTTGAGACTTGAAATTATTTCATTATATGAATTTGAATGCTCACCATATGATAACATCTCCACCACAATGTTACTTTTGTAATGTGTCATCAACTTGCACAATAGGAACGTTTGAAATAAATGTTATATTTTGTTTAATATTGAAATTAAATCTAAAAGATCTTAGAAATCCTACGTGAGAATGCATAGCTGTTCCCTGATAGTGTTTATATGACATACCAATGACAGCAGATTTCTTTGTTAGCCCACAAGCTTCAGAGACATATACATTGGCTAAACATGTAGGTGGATTAAAGTGGCTAGTAGCAAAAAATAAGATGGCTATGAAATAGGCCAGTGAGATATGATACTCTTCAGACATGAAAATAAAAATGTATTTTGTTTGTATATCATACATTCAAAGTGTAGTATGTTTTTCCTATAGACGGTTGATGCTATTGTAAGATATGGAAGGAATTTAGCTTCAGTAAAATTGAAATTGATTTACTCCTCTTCCAGATATTGATGAATGCAGCAATTCTTCAACATGTCCAGGAAATGCAGAGTGTAATAACACAGTTGGAAGTTACTCATGTGCGTGCAAGGCTGGGTATGAGGGCGAGCCCTATAAATTATGTGTTGGTAAGTTATCTTTATTACTTTCAAACTGCTAACAAATAAAGTATGTGTATGTGTATGTGTGCATGATTGTGCATGGCCTTGTGCACTACCGCCTTTCTTTTTTACCTATTAAGATTGTTTGAACCTCACCTGCTTTGCACCCTCCCTTATTATAAGCAGTGACCTTCCAAGTTCTTGGAAATGAATGGAATTTTCAAAAGTACTTTCCTATTCAATCTCTACCATTTATTTTCATCTTCTAGAATAATACAAGAATCACATGCATTAATCATGCATTAATTTTGAAATTGCAGTACCAAACCTCACTGAAATCATTTGGAAGCGTTTGATCTCCGATGTTTTTATATTCTAGGCCTCTTGAAATAAATGCTAGCATTGCATTCTTTCCTTACTAGTGATTCGACTTGCTAATTAACATTTTGGGAATCCTACACCAGCATTCTCAAGTCCCTTTGCACCTCTGATTTCTGAGCTCGCCCCTCATTTAGAAAATAGTCTACGCCTTTATTCCTTTCTACCAAAATGCATGACTCCACAATTTCCCCAGCTATATTCCATCTGTCCCTTCTCTGCCCACTCTCCCAACCTGTCCAGGTCCTTCTGCAGAGTCCCTGCTTTCCCTACACTACCTGCCTCTCCACATACCTGTGTATCATCTGTAAACCTGGTCACAAAGCCTTCAATTCCCTCATCCAAATAATTAATATACAACGTGAAGAGTAGTGACTCTTGAGGAACACCACTGGTCACTGGCAGCCAGCTAGAAAAAGCCCCCTTTATAGCCACTCTTTGTTTTCTGCCACCCAGCCAACCTGCTATCCATGCTAGTATCTTCCCTTTGATACCATGGGCTCTCATCTTTAGCAGCCTCAAATGGGGCACTTTATCAAAGACCTTCTGCAAATCCAGGTAAACCAGATCCACTGACTCTCCTTTGTCTGTCTTGCTATTTACTTCCTTAAAGAATTCCAATAGGTTCATCACAAACGCATGCTGACCTCAGCCCGTTTTATCATGAGCTTTCAAGTGCACAAAAAACCCATCTTTTATAATGGACTAAAATCTTACCAACAACTGAAGTCAGGCTAACCGGCCTATAGTTTCCACTATTCTGCTTCACTCCCTTCTTGAACAGGTGTCTCAATGTCCTGGTAAAGTCATTGGACATCAAAGGAAAAATATGTCAGTTAGGGTCAAATCTCGCACAATGGTTGTGGCTGCAGGAATTCAATCATCTTGTCACATAAATACCATGGCAACAAGAGCAGGTCCGACGCAGTTTACCCCTACCTTGGTGGAACCAGTCTGTTGCTGAAGGTACTCCTCAGGTTGACTAGTATGTTGTGGAGGGGGTGAGCTGTATTGTCCAAGATGCTCTGCAGTTTGAGGAGCATCCTCCCCTCCAAGACACTTCCCATGAATCCAACTCTGCCCCCAGGACGGAGCCAGCCTTCCTGATGAGTTTGTTGATCCTATTGGCGTCTGCAGCCTTCGCCCTGCTGCCCCAGCACACAGCAACGAAGAAGATGGCATTGGCTACCACCGAATGGTAGAACATTTGCAGCATCTTGCTGTAGATGTTGAAGGAGCGGAGCCTTCTCAAAAGGTACAGCCGGCTCTGTCTCTTCTTGTTCAGGGCCTCAGTGATCCTGGACCAGTCCAGTTTACTGTCCAGGTACACTCCAAGGTATTTGTACTCCCTGGTAAACTGCACATCCACACCATTGATGGAGACAGGGGACAGGGGTGTTCCTCTCCTCCTACAGTCCACCACTAACTCCTGTGTTGTGTTGTGATAAGCAAGTGTCAATTTTGGGCTACCTGCTGATATACAAAGCCAATCAACCTGTTTAGTGCCAGCTGCAGGTAAAAGAACATGTAACTCAGCGTAGCTGTGTGGGTTATGTCACCTTGGTGCTGGTTTTACTTCAAGACAAAACCTTCCACTGCTCCTCCCTCATCACTCTCCAATCAAATTGCAATTGCAGATCAGTTTACACAGTTGAGAACCTGTTTTTTGTTAATGACACAAAGACTGATGGCATTAATTCATTCACTGCTCTCCTCCTCCCAACAGCCAGCAACGGATGTGAGTCTTGCTCCCCAGATGCAGAATGTAATGTTGATGGGAAAAATTATAGCTGTCGATGCAACCAAGGATTTTCAGGTATACTTTAATAGCTGTTAAAATTCATTGCCCATGCTCACTTCTTTTTAAATATTGGGTTTGGTATTTAAAATGCACTGTATAAACCATACACTGTAAATCTCAGTTCATAGTCTTTAAGTTTAAGTGTAGGTACATTATGTAACATTGTTAATATTATATCATCTCAAAAGCTACTACCTAGTTTGTCTTTTTGGGCCGCAAGATATAAATTACCTTGTTTTCCTGATACATTGCATGAGGCATGCCTGAACAATTAAAAAAAACATGAAGAACCTTAACCAGTTAAGTTATTGTTATATGTGTAAGGAGGAACTGCAAATGCTGGTTTACACCAAAGTTAGACACAAAATCCTGGAGAAACTCAACGGAACAGGCAGCATTTCTGGAGAGAAGAATGGCTGATGTTTTGGGTCTAGGCCCTTCTTTGGACTGAGAGTCAGGGGAGAGGGAGACCAGAGATATGGAAGGGTAAGGTGTGAATAACAATAGATCAAAACAGATATTGATCAAGGAAATGCAGAATGGTTCATTGTTAGCCGTGGGGAAGGTGACAACGAGGCATACAATCAGTAAAATTAATCAGGAGGATGGTGGAACTAGTCGGAGGACTAGAGTGGGGGAAGGGACGGAGAGAGAGGGAAAACATTGGTTAGAGAAATCAAAATTCATACCGCTGTGTTGTAACAATGAACTATTCTACATTTCCTTGAGCATCATCTACCTAGATCTGTCATTTTCACACCTTACCCATCCATATCTCTAGTTTCCCTTTCCCCTGACTCTCAGTCTGTAGAAGGGACTCGATTCGAAACATTACCCATTCCTTCTTTCCAGAGATGCTGCCTGTCCCGATGAGTTACTCCAGCATCCATGTGTCCAAGGTAGTATTCCATATCTCTTTTCAAAATAACTACAAATGGAATCATCAATAGCTGGACGAAAGCAATTCACCAGTAATGTACTACTCACTGATGTGAAGTTAGGGTTACAATAAAACATCCAGCTTCAAACCTCAGCTTCAGCATCAATATCCTAGTTCTCAGAATATGGCGACTGTGCAGTTGTGGGTTGTGCAAAATAATGTCACTGTGCTGTGCATACATGACATTAAAGAACCATTGATGACAGAGTAGGGCAGACTGCATTGAACTGGGCTAACATAGCAATGCCCCTGTCCCCTTAGGAAACTTGAACGGAAACCTCTGGAGACTTTGCGCCCCACCCAAGGTTTCCGTGCGGTTCCCTGAGGTTTTTGTCAGTCTCCCTAATGGTCGAAAGTGGTTTCCGCTTCTTCTATGTTCTGGCGATTATTTAAAACAATTCAAAACCGGCCGCGACTAAAAATAGGTTGCCGTTTTAAAAATCAGTAATTATTTAGTCGAAGCCGTTTGCGATGCTAGTTGAAGGTGGTTGCCGGAGGTTGCAGGTGGTGGACCTTCCACTACCTGCAACCTCCAGCAACCACCTTCAACCTTGGGTAATCTTAGTGCTCTCCCCTTTCTTCCCCATTTCCCTCTTTCGATCTATCTTAAAAATATTTTTTTCCTCGTTTCCCCAGTTCTGAAGAAAGGCCATTTTCAAAACATTGTTAGCAGTTCCCCGCTTCACAGATGCTGCCTGACCTACTGACCATTTTTGTCCAATGAATTAAAAAGATCTGTTTGAAAATAGAACATCCCTTATCTACATGTAGGATGGAAGTGCAGATACTGGTTGAAACTGAAGATAGACACAAAATGCAGGAGTAACTCAGCGGGACACGCAGCATCACTGGAGAGAAGGAATGGGGGATGTTTCGGGTCGAGAAACCCATTCCTTTTCTCCAGAGATGCGGCCTGTCTCACTGAGTTACTCCTGCATTTTGTGTCTATCCCTTATCTGTGTCTATGGCTGAGATAAACAAGAGTAACAATGCTGAGTTGTGCATTCATCTCATCCCACTTACTTCATGCCCCTTCTCTGACTGGTGGATCTCTTTTGAAATTCTGTCTAACTCTTGATAAAGACACATAAATACTACAGGATTTCGTGCTGGAAAATTCACAAATCAGTTTTCATCATCTCAAAACAATGTCAGAGGCCAACATATATTTTTTTGAAAGGCCTGTTGGGTATAATACTGCAAGGCTATATTGTTAAACATTTCCCCATAATAATACATAATGTCTTCTACAAGGGAATCTCACTGTTAACACCATTTAAATATATTTACTATTAAAATATTAATGTACAATTATGAATTAGCATCTGTTCATAATAATATGTATATGAAAACTTGAATTGTAAATTGATATTTGAATTGCCCTTGGTTTCCTATAGGAGATGGGATGACCTGCACTGCACAGAATAGTCTTTGTGGCTCCACGCAATGCCCGACCTCATTTTGCAGTAATGGAGGAACGTGCACAATCAGTTCTGCTGATAGCTGCAAACCAGTCTGTCAGTGCCCAAGTCAGTACAGTGGGGAACAATGCAAACGTGCAGTACTTCAGTTTGCCCCAGCAGCTTTGTCAAGTATGTTAACATATCTAATATACTGTTACTGCGCACACCTTGATGTGCAGATGTGATATCAATGAATGTCATCAAATATTTGAATTGTGTGTTAGTATAATTATATATTATTTATTTGTTTATTTATTTAAATTAAATTAATTAAATTATAATTTGAATCTTTTAATCTTAAAAAAAACATAAATAATTGAAAGCAATAAAAAAAAAATAACTTCTTGTCTTGTTAACTTTCTTATCTGCAGT
Organism: Leucoraja erinaceus; assembly: GCF_028641065.1. Lineage (NCBI taxonomy): Eukaryota > Metazoa > Chordata > Chondrichthyes > Rajiformes > Rajidae > Leucoraja > Leucoraja erinaceus. Next base: position 8,102,334 of record NC_073390.1, read on the forward strand.
TGTGTAACATCTATTTATTGAAATCAATAAGGCAGTAGATCTAACCCATTGATAAGAGGCAACTTTTCCCTTTAATCATTTTTTGGAGTGTCTATGTCTTCATTAACAAATAACAAGAAGAAAGGTCAAATTTAATTGTGATAATTATCGTTATGTTTTTCTAAACTCAAAAAAACATTGTAAAATATTTTCAATAATTTCATTAGAGAGTAATAAAGAACAAAGATAGTTCTTGCTCAAGAGCAAATAAAGTTTTCCAAAGATTTGTTGGGAAAATATTCGAGCTAACATAATGCCCTTTAATTACAGTCAAAGTGAAAATCAAATCGCTGACTAATCACAAACTGATCATAAAACCACCTCATGTATTCATAAAAATGCAAAGAAACCTCATCCCAAACCTTCACTGTTCCTTCAAAATGTAATGAGAGTGCACAGACTGAGTTGAAGATGTAATGGTGCAGGTGGCTGGAGAAACAAAAGAATGAGAGTGTAGCGAGTTCAGAAGAATGAAGTTCACATCAAATCACATTGTATGTCTTTTGCAACAGCACAACTGCAAAAAGATCGGGGAAAATCTAACCAAACCTGGATTTCCCACTAATGTTATGGGAATTTCCCACTAATGTTAAGTTGATTACTACTAGCTGTACTAGTTGGTTAAAACAACTACACTGATCATTTCGAAGATAGACACAAAATGGTGGAGTAAAACAGTGGGACAGGCAGCATCTCTGGAGAGAAGGAATAGGTGATGTTTCGGGTCGAGACCCATCTTCAGACTAGTCAGGGGAAAGGGAAACGAGAGATTCGCTCAGGGGAAAGGTAAACGAGGTTTGATACCAGCATCTGCAGTTCTTTCCTACATACTAATCATTACAGTAGCTCTATGATCCCCTAAGCGGTCAAATACTTCCTAAAGGTGTTCGGCAACAGCCTGAGTAGCCAATCGTACTGAGGATTCTTGATAGAGCAGATTTGCAGGTAATATCTCTAAAATTGTTAAATTATTCACAGAAAATTTTGAAAAAGATTGGGGCATAACAAGTTTTGCAAATTTTATGCCAAACCTCATTTATATTTTGAAGAATACTTGCATAAAAATCACAAAATACTAATTTTGGGATGTTTTGATATTTCTGTTTCCAGCTATGCCTAAGAGATCGGTCAACATTACATTAAGGCTACAAGGCGTGAGTGTGACTGTCTTAAGTGCAAGAAACAGCCCAAATTACATCTCTCTCACTAACATTGTCACAGCTAAGGTGAGATCCCATTCTCTTTTTTGGCTTAACACTTGTATTCAATAGGTTTGAATCAGACAGCATATGAGTAATCTGTTGTAAGAATTATATACGCATTTAAGAGTTATATATATGACATTTGCTCATTAAAAGTGTACCAAACCAAAATGATTATTTTTCAGTAAAGAATCTGTTCAGTTCTCTTTGATTGCCATCCAAGTGGAATACTTGCCTCATCAAATTTATATTGCATTAATGCAAAGTAATTTAGATGCACGGGATACAAAACTAAAATGTGGACACAAGAAACTGCAGAAGCTGGGTAACAAAAATGGCACAACATTGCTGGAGTAACTCAGCGGGTCAGGCAGCATCTGTGGAGAACATGGATAGGTGGCGTTTTGGGTCGGGATTTTCTTTCCGATCTCTCCTATTTTTACGTCTGGTCTTTGTCCAACCATCTACCAATCAAAATCTCCTCATCTGAATCTACCTATTACTTGCCAGGTTTATCCCACCATCCTCTGCTCCCCACTACTGTAAGGAGTCTGAAGAAGGGGCCTGATCTGAAATGTCGCCTGTGCATGTTCTTTAGAGAAGCTACCCGATCCACTGGGTTACCCCAGCATTTTGTGCAAGTTTTAATCAATAGTCTGCATATTCTGGCAATTGATAAACTTTGAATCATTTAAAATCCCATACCTTCTCAAATATTGATCTGAAGAATTACAACTCTCAGCCTTAAAAGAAAATAACAGACTGAATTTAAGGAATTATCCGGTTCTTTATTTAAATAGAATACAAGTACAAAGCCCATCTGCAGGACTTTTCTGAAGGAATGCAAAGAGTTACAGTGCAGTCCTAGTCAATAGTTAACCCTTGATTAATATCACAAAAATAAATTATTTAGTCATTATAACATTGTTTTTGTGGATGTTTGTTGTGCTCAATGTGGCTGCTGTATGTTCCACGTTGCTATAATGGTCACAAAATGTTTAGTTTAGGTTATAGATTCAGCATGGAAACAAGCCCTTTGGCCCACCGAGCCCACACTGACAAGCGATCCCGCACATTAACACATCCCTACCCACACTAGCGACAATTTACCAAGCCAATTAACCTACAAACCTGTATGCCTTTGGAGTGTGGGAGGAAACCGGAGCGCCTGGAGAAAACCCACGTGGTCACGGGGAGAACGTAAAACTCCATACAGACAGCATCTGTGGTCAGGATCGAACCCAGGCCTCTGGCGCTACAAGGCATCAACTCTACCACTGGGTCACCGTGCCGCCAAGCTATGTTTCTCATGATTTTTAAAACATCTAGGAATTCACCTCTCAGTCTCCTTTGCACCCATAAAAAAAGACCAAGTCTGTCCAGCCTTTCCTAACAACTCAAATCTTCCAGACACTGGAACATCGGTGTAAATGTTTTGCACCCTTTCCAATTTAATGTTTTCTTCTTATAGCTGTGCAACCAACATTGTATATGGGACTGAAAATGTGCCCCTTCCAAAGTTTTATACAGCTGTAATATGATGTCCCAACTCCTGTACTCAATACATTAACCAAGGATGGCAAGCATGACAAATGCCAGTTAGTTTGGAGGGATTTTATGTGGGGGGGGGGGGTGAAGGGGGAAAACATTAATTCTTAGTCCCCTACCTGGTCGGGAGAGGCGGGGAGCGGGCAATTCCATACCGGGTCGCCGTGCAGGTTCGTCACCACACTTTCAACCTGTGCCATGGAATTATATACCTGTTGGCCTAGGACTCTTTGTGCTACAATAGTCTACAGGGTCCGACCATTTACTGTGCAAGTTCTGTCCTGGTTTGTCCTACCAAAATGCAATACTTCACATTTATCTGAATTAAACTCCATCTGCCATTCCCTGACCCATTGGCCCAGTTGATCAAGATCAAATTGTAACCCAAGATAACCTTCTTCACTATCAACTCTACCACCAATTTAAGTGTCTTCCACTAACTTATTAACCATGCCACCTACATCTTCATACAAATTGTTAATATAAATAATGAACATTGGAGTCAGGACTGAACCTTATGACACATTTTGTCAAAGGCTCCAATCTGAAACACAACCCTTTCCCTTTATCCTCCGTCTCCTTCCTACATGCTAGTTTTGCATCCAATTAGTTAGCTCGCCCCATATCCCGTGTGATCTGATCTTCCAAAGCAGCTTCCCATTATATGGTTATTTTATATATTGAGCCATGATGGGAGTCAAAATTAATTGCAAATTGCAGAAAAGTCATAATATTTAAATAGGCTCTACTTGAGGGAAACTTTTTCCATCCACACAGATTTATGCTCATTGATAAAAAAGATTAAAAAGTTAAGAAACAAGGTGTGGAACAAATGCCCAGCTAATTAGCCCGTTTCTATGCACACATTTCAATGGGTCGACACACCTGCTTAGATTTATTGCTAAAAAAATATTAATATGTTTGCTATTATTAACCTGCAACATAATTTTAGTTCACAATGTACTAAAGATTCCGACAGAAGAGTTATTTAATATTTCTTATTTCATTCTTAGGTCTACAGAATTCTGTCCAAACTAGAAAGATTCGCTGAGAATTCAAAGCCTCTTTTCTGGTTGGTAATCTTGAAAGCTTTGATCTATAATATATTTGTTTATCTTTCAACCAAATTTAAAGAATGAAACCTTTCAAAATGACCTTTGATGTAAGCAGTATTTTAAATTCAACCCATGAGAATCAATCATTATTTAATCAGTAAAACAAATTTTAAATATTTTGAATGGTGGAAATGTGAAATATAAGGAAAAATTGGTTGAAAATGACATTAAGTCAGGCAGAAGCCATGAAACAACAATGTTTTATGTCAATGCCTGCAAAGCCGGGAGGTTAATGTTTTATAACATAGAGGTAAATTAATGAAAGGCAGGAGGGAGAGTTACAAAAAGAAAAAAGTCAGACAATGATGGGTATCAAATAACAATGGAAAGGCAGAGAATGGGGTTGGGGAGGTACAGAGACAAGGTGGAGTTACAAATGGAGCAGCAGGACACCAGAAGCCTGTGGCAGGGGCTACGGATTGTAACCAACTACCGGAGCACCCCTCCCTCATCCGCAAGTGCCGGCACCTCCCTAGCTGATGACCTGAACTCCTTTTACGCTCGTTTCGAGAGGGGCAACACCACTCCAGGTCTGCCGACTATCGACAATACCGCCAGCGGGCTGGCTACCGAAGCTGAAGGGAGGAATGTGCACACATTCTCGCTGTCCGAGCACGACGTGAGGAGGGCTCTGACACGGGTGAACACGAGAAAAGCTGCAGGCCCCGATGGCATCTCGGGGCGAGTACTCAAGTCCTGTGCTACGCAGCTAGCTCCAGTGCTCACTACATTATTCAACCTCTCCCTGGACAAGTCCGTGGTCCCTGCCTGCTTCAAAAAATCCATCATTGTACCGGTACCAAAAAATGCCTCCCCAGCCTGCCTGAATGACTACCGTCCGGTGGCCCTTACCTCGGTAGTCATGAAATGCTTTGAGAGGCTGGTGAAGAATCACATCTGCGCCTTCCTCCCTCGCAACATGGACCCGTTACAGTTCGCATATCGTCCGAACAGATCCACAGACAATGCGGTCTCCCAGGTCTTGCACACCGCTCTCTCCCATCTGGACAGCCAGAAGGGGGGCTACGTGAGGATGCTGTTCATAGACTACAGTTCAGCCTTCAACACGATAGTCCCCACCAGACTGGCCGGGAAGCTACTGGAATTGGGGCTCAACACCTCCCTGTGTGCCTGGGTCCTGGACTTTCTCACCGCCAGGCCACAGGTAGTCAAGATGGGAGGGAATACATCGAAGACCCTCACCCTGAGCACAGGATCGCCCCAGGGTTGCGTCCTCAGCCCCCTATTGTACTCCCTGTACACACATGACTGTGTGGCTAGGTTCAGCTCCAACTCAATAATTAAGTTTGCTGATGACACTGTGGTGGTGGGCCTGATCTCAGACAACGATGAGAAGGCCTACCGGGAGGAGGTGGCTGATCTAGCACTCTGGTGCCAGGATAACAGCCTCCTCTTGAACATCAAAAAAACGAAGGAGCTGATCATGGACTTTAGGAGGGCACATCATCCGAGGACGTACACTCCATTGAGGATAAGTGGGGATCCTGTGGATAGGGTGAACTGTTTTAAATATCTGAGAGTCCACATCTCCGAGGATATGACATGGGCATCACACGCCTCAGCACTCGTGAGTAAGGCAAGGCAGCGCCTTTACCACCTCAGGCAATTGAGGAAATTCAGAGTGTCTCCGAGGATCCTCCAGTGCTTCTACGCAGCGGCGGTGGAAAGCATCTTGTCCGGGAACATTACCATCTGGTTTGGGAATTGCTCTGCCAAGGACAAGAAGGCTTTGCAGAGAGTAGTGCGTTCGGCCGAAAGCACTGTGGGAACTTCACTTGCCCCCCTGCAGGAACTATATATCAGGAGGTGCAACTCCAGAGCCAACAATATCATGAGAGACCCCTTCCACCCCTGCAACGGACTGTTCCAGTTGCTACGGTCAGGCAAATGCCTCCCGTTGCCATGCGGTGAGAACAGAGAGGTTGAGAAGGAGTTTCTTCCCAGAGGCCATTCGGACTGTAAACGCCTATCTCACCAGGGACTAACTCTACTGAACGTTTTTCCTTCCATTATTTATTATGTAAAGGTATATGTGTGTTATGATTGTGTTTATAGGTTGTTTGTCTTTTTGCACACAAGTCCGCGAGCATTGCCACTTTCATTTCACTGCACATCTTGTATGTGTATGTGACAAATAAACTTGACTCGACTTGACTTGGAGGGAGAGATTGATCAGCCATGATTGAATGGCAGATTAGACTTGATTAACTAAATGGCCTAATTCTGCTCCAATCACTGATGAACGTATAAAATGAAACTAAGAAAAAGTAGTATTTGATTAATTGTAGAAACACAAGCCGTATCCAGAAGAAGTATAAGATGATAGCAGTGCCTGCAATCTAATTAAATGGATCTGATATTAGTGAATAAAGTTAAAAAAGCAGACTTTGAAATGTACCTTTGCTCCATTTGAATAATTATATTCCACATATTTGGCCTGTAGGTGCAGATGGAGCTTGCCACCTCCTCAGTCTATAATGATCCATGAGCTTAATTACAAATAAACATGTTTCTTTGTAATTACCCATCAACAGGTCACAAGGAGAAACAGTAGCTGCTGCTGTTGTGGCATCATTCAACTACAGTGGAAACAAGGTCATCATTAATTACCTGAACAATGAATTATCTACTGTGATTCAGAATGCCTTTAATGACCAGCGCCGATTTAGTCGAGATCTGCAACCTGAGAATATTACTTTTGAGCCTTTAAGTGGAAAGGACATTCATAACGTGCGTATATGTAAGTGAAAGGTTTTAATGTATAATTTTGCAAACTAAGGCAGAAAATCCAATCTGAATGATCAGCTCACCGAGTAAATAAGTGCTAGATGATAGTGCCAAACAAATTGTTTAAAACAAAATCAAACCTTAAGGTAGATTCTTTGCTCATCGATTAATCACCACATATATTAAACCCAATAATATTGCATTCTTAAAATAGATCTGCTAAACTTAAATGAGCCTCCATTGTATAAGCATATCATCAACAAATATGCAATCATTAATTATTGAATTTTTAGGAAAATATTGTTCCCCCAGCTATTTTTGAGTACTAAGATGAAAACCTATTTATTTCCCTTAGTTTAATCTTAATCTACATATAATAATACATATTTTGGATGGAGCACTAAAAATGTAAACTCTGTGTAAAATAACTGCAAATATTGGATCATTTGTTAAATAAAAAAGTACTTTAAATCTGTCAATTTTGGGGCAGTTCTACATTTACAAGGAAAATGATAGTGATCAAATGAATAAATCTTGGAGCTGGAATAAACTGTCCAAGGGACAAGCTAACTCCATTTGTCACTACATTGTAATGCGAATGCTGACCAGCACAATATATATTGCATGATAGCAGAGGAACAGCTATTCACTGAAGCCCATCAACGATTCTAACAGAAGGTATTTTTGAAGAATTTGATAGAATCGCAGAATCCTGAAACACAAGCATAATTATGCAGTGACATTAACAATATCCTGGTATTAAAGACGCAAAGAATTGTAGATAATGGAATCTTGAGCAAATCCCAAAGTTCTGGATTCCTCCAGCACTTTGTATCTTAGTTTGAATATCGGGAGACACAGTAGAGTTGCTGCCAAACAGCGCCAGATACCCGGGTTCGATCCTGACTACAGGTGCTTGTCTGTTGTAGTATCTCTCTGTGACCTGTGTGGGTTTTCTCCAGGATCTCCCGTTTCCAACCACACTCCAAAGACGTACAGGTTTGTAGGTTAATTCACTTGGTAAAATTGTAAATTGCCCCTAGTGTGTGTAGGATAGAGTGAATGAGCGGGAATCGCTGATCGTTGCGGACTCGGTGGGGCGAAGGGCCTGTTTCCGTGCTGTATCTCTAAACTGAACTAAACTAGATTATGAGTATGAACCCATTTTAATTACAGCCTAAAATATGCATGTGTTCTTCCTACAGTATCAACTGAGGATGTGCTGAAATACTTAAGCTGCAATGAAAGTCTGTTTGGTGGATACACACTTAAATGGAATGATGAAACGGGGGCAATCTGTCAATCGCCATGTGAGCTGGGTTACTGTAAAAATGAAGCAAAGTGCCAGCATCTGACAACCGGACCACTGTGCAAGTATGGAATTCATCTACTTTTAAATACTTTTTAATTATTAATATTTTAAACATCTGCAGTTCTGTATAAAATTATACATACATTAAACTTTAGATATTTTTTTCTTGCACTCTGTTTTGTCAGTTCAAAATAATATCACAGTATTACAAACAGAAATGGCACATTACCTTAATTTTATGCATCATGATAATTTGCTGGACTAGTTTCTGGAGGATTGCAGTGCTAGTCTGGAAGCATGAGTTTCAATCCTGCCTCAGCAATGGGAAAGACGAAATGTGTAAGAAGGAACTGCAGATGTTGGTTCAAATCGAAGATAGACACAAAGAGCTGGAGTAACTCAGCGGGGCAGGCAGCATCTCTGGAGAGAAGGAATGGGTGATGTTTCGGGTCGAGACCCTTCTTCAGACTGAAGGAGCGTCTCGATCCGAAACATTACCCGTTCCTTCTCTCCAGAATTGCTGCCTGCCCCGCTGAGTTACTCCAGCTTTTTGTGTCTATCTTCGGCAATGGTAAAACTTAATTTCAACAATGAAAAGCTTATGACCACGAAACGACGGGATTATTATGAAAACTCATCCAGTTTATTCATGCTTCAAGGAAAGAATCCCCCATTCTTCCCATCTGTTATGATTCTTATCACCAACATGGTTGTAACCGTAACCGTCCGTAACTTGTAACCGTCTCCTCAGATCAGGGGCGATTAGGAACGGGCTATACGCAGAAGGATTTTCTCCACATCTCCATGTTACAATAATAACTAATCTCTTAACCTTTATTCATCCAGTAGTTATTATTAACAGTAAAGCGGAAAAAATTAAAACACAAAGGGTTGAACTGCAATCAATAAACAACGGTTGCATATACTTGTTTACAGTTTTGGAATACTCTAGATTTTAAAAAATGTAATCCATTATACACCTGTGTTGATTATTGTACCTCTATGTGTGGACAATGTACATTTGTATATGTACATATGTATATATATGTATATGTGTGTGTGTATAGTGAGAGAGAGAGAGCATGTAACTATACCATGTGTGATCCAGTATGAGGACTGCACCTTGTGAGATGGATCACCCCTTCCCTCCCGCAGATGCAAGACTGATTGAATAAACATACTCAGAATGGATGAGTGCAAATTGTTCTCCATTGTATAGCAGCTGGAAACCCAAATATTTCCTCTACTAAGTTTAGTCTAGCTCAATGTTGACAATCCATTATAAACGGATATTTGAAATAATGACGATGTTAAGACAGACCTTCATATCTTGATCAATGGTTAAGGTAGCCCATCGGGTACGCATTATGCTCATTGATTTTGTGATGTTCTTTGATAATTGGTGTATAAAATGAGCTACTCCAATGCATATTATTTCATATCAATTTATTCCAGTTTGCTAACTTCAGTGCTCCTTTGTGTCTGTGATAGATCATAGAACCACACCGCACTAGAACAGGCCCTTTGGTCCCCAATGTCTGTGCTGAACTTGATGCCAAGACCAATCTTAAATGCCTGCACAAAATCCATATCCCTCCATTCCCTGCGGAATCCCTACACCTATCCAAAAGTCTCTTAAATGCCACTAACATATCTGCCTCAACCACCACCCCTGGCAGTAAATTCCAGGCCCTCACCACTCAGTGTAAAGATATTGTGCTACACATCTTTAAATTTTACCCCCTTACCTTAAATCTATGCCCTGCAGTATTTAATTTTTCCCTCCTGTGTAATCTATTTATATCTATAATTTTATATATTTTATATTTTATATATATATATTTGTCTCTCCACAACCTCTGCATTCCAGAGGAAACAACCCAAGTCTGTCCAACCTCTAAATCTAATACCTGCGAATCCAGGCATCAGTCTGCTAAACCACGTCTGCACCCATTCCAAAGCCACTACATCCGTCCTGTATTGGGGGAGACCAGAACTGCACACAATACTTCAATCACGGCCTAACCAAATTACTATAAAGCTGTATTATGACTTCCTGACTCTGATATTCAATTCTCCAACATATAGCAGATGTCTTCTTTACCACTCTTTAGACTTATGTTGCCACTTTCAGGGAGTATGGACTTGCACCCCAAGATCCCTCTGCATGTCACTGCTGTTAGGGGACTTGCCATTAATTGTATTTTTCCCTTACATTTTTGACTTCACGAAGTGCAACATCTCACATTAGAAACATAGAGAAACATAGACAATAGATGCAGGAGGAGGTCATTCGAGCCAGCACCGCCATTCATTGTGATCATGGCTGATCTTCCCCAATCAATAACCCGTGCCTGCCTTCTCCCCATATTTCTTGATTCCACCAGCCCCTAGAGCTCTATCTAACTCTCTCTTAATAGAAAAATTCTGCTCAGGGTAAACTCCATCTGCCATTTCTCTGCCCATTTCTGTAGCTCTATATTCCACTGTATACCATATAACCATATAACCATATAACAATTACAGCACGGAAACAGGCCATCTCGGCCCTACAAGTCCATGCCGAACAAATTTTTTTCCCCATTAGTCCCACCTGCCTGCACTCGTACCATAACCCTCCATTCCCTTCTCATCCATATGCCTATCCAATTTATTTTTAAATGATACCAATGAACCTGCCTCCACCACTTCCACTGGGAGCTCATTCCACACCGCCACCACTCTCTGCGTAAAGAAGTTCCCCCTCATATTACCCCTAAACTTATTTCCCTTAATTCTGAAGTCATGTCCCCTTGTTTGAATCTTCCCTATTCTCAAAGGGAAAAGCTTGTCCACATCAACTCTGTCTATCCCTCTCATCATTTTAAAGACCTCTATCAGGTCCCCCCCTTAACCTTCTGCGCTCCAGAGAATAAAGACCTAACTTATTCAACCTATCTCTGTAACTTAGTTGTTGAAACCCAGGCAACATTCTAGTAAATCTCCTCTGTACTCTCTCTATTTTGTTGACATCCTTCCTATAATTTGGCGACCAAAATTGTACCCCATACTCCAGATTTGGTCTCACCAATGCCTTGTACAATTTTAACATTACATCCCAGCTTCTATACTCAATGCTCTGATTTATAAAGGCTAGCATACCAAAAGCTTTCTTTACCACCCTATCTATATGAGATTCCACCTTCAGGGAACTATGCACGGTTATACCCAGATCCCTCTGTTCAACTGTATTCTTCAATTCCCTACCATTTACCATGTACGTCCTATTTTGATTTGTCCTGCCAAGGTGTAGCACCTCACATTTATCAGCATTAAACTCCATCTGCCATCTTTCAGCCCATTTTTCCAAATGGCCTAAATCACTCTGTAGACTTTGGAAATCCTCTTCATTATCCACAACACCCCCTATCTTAGTATCATCTGCATACTTACTAATCCAATTTACCACACCTTCATCCAGATCATTGATGTACATGACAAACAACAAAGGACCCAACACAGACCCCTGAGGCACCCCACTAGTCACCTGCCTCCAACCCGATAAACAGCCATCCACCATTACCCTCTGGCTTCTCCCATTCAGCCACTGTTGAATCCATCTTGCTATTCCTGCATTTATACCCAACAGTTGAACCTTCTTAACCAACCTTCCATGAGGAACCTTGTCAAAGGCCTTACTAAAGTCCATATAGACAACATCCACTGCTTTACCCTCGTCAATTTCCTTAGTAACCTCTTCAAAAAATTCAAGAAGATTAGTCAAACATGACCTTCCAGGCACAAATCCATGTTGACTGTTCCTAATCAGACCCTGTTTATCTAGATGCTTATATATATTGTCTCTAAGTATCTTTTCCATTAACGTGCCCACCACTGAAGTCAAACTAACAGGTCTATAATTGCTAGGTTTACTCTTAGAACCCTTTTTAAACAATGGAACAACATGCGCAGTACGCCAATCCTCGGGGACTATTCCCGTTTCTAATGACATTTGAAATATTTCTGTCATAGCCCCGGCTATTTCTACACTAACTTCCCTCAATGTCCTAAGGAATATCCTGTCAGGACCTGGAGACTTATCCACTTTTATATTTTTCAAAAGTGTCAGTACTTCTTTTACTTTGAACCTCATAGTATCCATAGCTACTCTACTAGTTTCCCTTACCTCACATAATTCAATATCCTTCTCCTTGGTGAATACCGAAGAAAAAAAATTGTTCAATATCTCCCCCATCTCTTTTGGCTCTGCAGATAGCTGTCCACTCTGTCTCTCCAATGGACCAATTTTATCCCTCGTTATCCTTTTGCTATTAATATAGCTGTAGAAGCCCTTTGGATTGACTTTCACCTTACTTGCCAAAGCAACCTCATATCTTCTTTTAGCTTTTCTAATTTCTTTCTTAAGATTCCTTTTACATTCCTTATACTCCTCAAGCACCTCATTTACTTCATGCTGCCTATAATTATTGTAGATCTCCCTCTTTTTCCGAACAAGATGTCCAATTTCCCTTGAAAACCAGGGCTCTTTCCAATTTTTATTGTTTCCTTTCAACCGAACAGGAACATAAAGATTCTGTACTCTTAAAATTTCCCCTTTAAATGTCCTCCATTTCTCTTCTACATCTTTCCCATAAAACAACATGTCCCAGTTCACTCCTTTTAAATCATCTCGCATCGCATCAAAGTTAGCCTTTCTCCAATCAAAAATCTCAACCCTAGGTCCAGTTCTGACCCTCTCCATAATTATCTTGAAACTAATGGTATTGTGATCACTGGACCCGAAGTGCTCCCCAACGCATACCTCCGCCACCTGTCCCATCTCATTTCCTAACAGGAGGTCCAGCACTGCCCCTCCTCTAGTAGGTACCTCTATGTATTGCTGCAAAAAACTATCCTGCACACATTTTACAAACTCCAACCCATCCAGCCCATTTACAGAATGTGTTTCCCAGTCTATGTGTGGAAAGTTGAAATCTCCCACAATCACTACCTTGTGCTTACTACTAATATCTGCTATCTCCTTACATATTTGCTCTTCCAATTCTCGTTCCCCATTTGGCGGTCTATAATACACCCCTATAAGAGTTGCTACACCTTTCCCACTTCTCAGTTCCACCCAAATAGCCTCCCTAGATGAACCCTCCAATCTATCCTGCCAAAGCACTGCTGTAATATCTTCCCTGACTAGCAATGCAACACCTCCACCTCTTGCCCCTCCAATTCTATCACACCTGAAGCAGCGAAATCCTGGAATATTTAGTTTCCAATCACAGCCCTCCTGCAACCACGTTTCACTGATCGCCACAACATCATACTTCCAGGTGTCTATCCAGACTCTAAGCTCATCCACCTTTCTTACAATGCTCCTAGCATTAAAATATGCACATTTAAGAAAACCCCCGTCTCTTATTCTCTGTTTATTTTCTTTTTTTTCTTTCTCCTCTTGTGTCCGAGTGCTTCCCATTTCTGCTTCCTGCCTCCCATTCTGTCTACTACCTTTCGCTATTTGAGTCCCTCGCCCCAACCATTCTAGTTTAAAGTCTCCCCAGCTGCCTTTGCAAATTTCCCCGCTAGGATATTGGTCCCCCTCGGGTTCAAGTGCAACCCATCCTTTCTGTACAGGTCCCACCTTCCCCAAAAGAAGTCCCAATGATCCAGGAACTTGAATCCCTGCCCTCTGCACCAGTCTTTCAGCCACGCATTTATCCTCCACCTCGCTCCATTCCTACTCTCACTGTCGCGTGGCACAGGCAGTAATCCTGATATGGTTACCTTTTTGGTCCTTTTTCTTAACTCTCCTCCCAACTCCCTAAATCCTCCCTTCAGGACCTCTTCCCTTTTTTTTCCTATGTCATTGGTACCTATATGTACCACGACCTCAGGCTCCTCCCCCTCTGATTTAAGGATATCTTGGATGCATTGAGACACGTCCGAGACCTTGGCACCAGGGAGGCAGACCACCATCCTGGTCTCCCGACTGCGTCCACAGAATCGCCTATCCGACCCCCTAACAATAGAGTCCCCAATTACTATGGCCCTCTTTTTTTCCCTAGCTTTTGGAGCAACAGGGCCGGTCTCTGTGCTGGAGGCCCGTCCGCTGTCACTACCCCCGGGTAGGCTGTCACCCCCATCCGTACTCAAACAGGAGTACTTATTTGCGAGGTGTACCGACATTGGAGTACTCACTCGTTCCTGCCTCTGCCCCTTGCCCTTCCTTAACGTGACCCACATGTCTCTCTCCCGTGGTTTTGGAGTGACCACCTCTCTATAACTCCCCTCTATGACCTCCGCACTCTCCCTGATCAGAGCAAGGTCATCGAGCTGCTGCTCCAGGATCGTAATACGGTCCCTTAGGATCCCCATCTCGCTGCACCTGGAGCAGATGTGGATGTCTGGAGGGCCATCCGACACCATGACCTCCCACATCTGACATCCAGAACAGTATACTGCTCTGACTGTCATTCTCCCGCCTTACCCTGGATCTGATACCAGTATAACACAATAGAAACTGCTGGGAGAAATCAGCAGGTATCTGACTGATTTCTTTGACTTTGACAGCTTTCCTCACAGTACACAGTCATCTGCAAAACTTACCAACCAACTCGTCTCCATTTACATTTAGCCATTTGTACACATCACAAACAGCAGAGATTCCAGTACAGATCTCAGCAAAACTCCATTAGTCACGGACCTCCGGCATGAATATTGTCCTTCCTCCATAACCCTCTGCCTTTTATCAGGAAGGCAGTTCTAAATCTATACGACCAAACCACTCTAAATCATAGTCATAGTCAGAGAGTGATACAGCGTGGAAACAAGCCCTTTGGCCCAACTTGCCCACACCAGCCAACATGTCCCAGCTACACTAGTCCCACCTTCAACCACCTTGGTCCATATCCCTCCAAACCTGTCCTATCCATGTACTTGTTTAACTGCTTCTTAAATGTTGGGATAGTTCCTGCTTCAACTACCTCCTCTAGCAGCTTGTTCCATATATCCACCACCCTTTGTGTGAAAAAGTTGCCTCTCGGATTGCTATTAAATCTTTTCCCCTTCACCTTAAACCTATGTCCTCTGGTCCTCAATTCCCCTACTCTGGGCAAGAGACTGTGCATCTACCTGATCTATTCCTCATATGATTTTATACACCTCTATAAGAACACCTCCCATCGTCCTGCGATCCAAGAAACAGAGTCCCAGCCTGCTCAACCTCCGCCGATATCTCAGACCCTCTAGTTCAGGCAACATCATCATAAATCTTCTCTATACCCTTTCCAGATTGACTACATCTTCCCTGTAACACGGTGCCCAGAGCTGAACACAATACTCTAAATGTGGCTTTGCCCACGTCTTATACAACTGTAACATGATCTCCCAACTTCTATACTCAATACTTTGGGTGATGAAGGTCAATGTGCCAAAAACCTTTTTGACCACCCTATCTACCTGTGACTCCACCTTCAGGGTGCACCTGCACTCCCAGATCCCACTACTCTCCAACACTCCCCAGAGCCCTACCATTCACTATGTAGGTCCTGTCCATGTTAGACTTCCCAAAATGTAAAACCTCACATTTTTCTGCATTAAGTCCCGTGCATTTTAATTTTCTGGATCTCCAGACTCCAAGCACAAATTCATGACTTTATCCTTTAGCAATCCTATCTTCTCCCTGTTTACCCTCTTGTTTGCAATGTAGGTATAAAAAGCTTTGGATTTTTCTTTAATCCGATTTACCAAAGCCATTTTGTGGCTGCATTTGGCCTTTCTAATTGTCCACTTGAGTTCCTTCTTCCTTCCTTTATATTCCTGAAAGGCTCTGTCTGATTCCATCCTCTTAAACCTTGCATGAATTTTTTTTCTTATTGGCTAAATTTACAACTTCTTTGGTCGTGGGGCTTTGAATGCAAGCAAAATCCGTCCGAGCAATCTACGAAACAAAATGAGGAATATGCCATTCAAACTCTTGTGCTATTCTACCAGACCACACACTCAAAATAACTGAGTAGCTAGAGAACTGTTTACAAGTGACAATGACAATATCAAATTATCTCTTGTTCTCTACTTTCCCCTCCTTTGCTCATGGAAGTCTAACTTCCTTTTTGTTGTTTTTAATATCTTCTGTTTCAGTAGTTCATTTAGTTTCCCAATCCTTTGTTATATATATTTTATACATTCTATTTGTGTGGGCAAGTTGGGCCGAAGGGCTTGTTTCACGCTGTATCACTCCATGACTCCACGTCCACACCATGTTGTGTATATAATACCATAATGCGGGCATTGACCAATTATCAAGTTAATTTAACTTTGTAGAAATGACTTACCAGTGTTCAGTTCTGAGCAGTGTGTGTGTGCTTATTTTCAGATGCGTTGATCGTAGCATATATTCCAGTTATGGCAAAAACTGTGAACAGCTATCCATAAAGTTGGGTCCTTTCTTTGGCATCCTATTTGGAGCTTTGGGATTCTTGCTGATAGTAATTTCTTTTATTATATGGAAATGGAAATGCTCTTCACCCAAGAAGGGAAGCCGTGTGGATGATATTAGCAGGTATAGTGTTTTACATTGATGAAAATATTGCAATAAAATGGTTTCTAAATTGTAGCTTGTAATCTTTGCTTTTGGAGTGTGCTTATTACCCGTCATGTTCTCCATCAGTCTGAAGAAGGGTCTCGACTCTAAAAATATCACCCATTCCTTCTCCCCAGAGATGCTGCCTGTCCCGCTGAGTTACTCCAGCATTTTGTATCTATCCGATATTCTCCATTGTTTAAATGGAGGCAATTAAATGGTAATATTACTGACTGCATCAACTAAATCTGTGGCACCCTACAACGATTTCCAACTATGGAATACTTTTAATGTCCCAAATCAAGTGGGCATGCAAGAGGCGTGGTAACATTAGACCCACTAGATCTATTTTGGATTTCGGATGAAATTGAACAAAGATTAATTTTAGAAAAACATCCTCAAACTGTATGTTAATAATCTTGCAAATGCAGTTACACATATTCCAGTGTCATGAGGCATAATATTTATCTGATTCTGAGTACGTTTCTCAGACAGCTGTGACAGAATAAGCTTAATTCCAACAAAGCAAAAATGTATTTCTCTGAATAAATCATTGAAGCCAAATAACATGCAACACCATTTTCTTATTAAATGTATTTTGCTTGCAGCCATGAAAGCGTGGAAAACAAATCAAGATACACAACATTAAAGAGTACATCGGAATGTAAGTACCACAGTGAGAGCTGTGGAACTGTTACTAACCAACTCCACAATTACATGGTACTGCACTCAGTTCCACCCCTGCCTTCAGAACTGTGCTGCAATTATACTAAACTGTTAGGCTGAATGCATCTTGGCCTACCTGATCTCCTAGTTGCCAAACACACTAACTCCCCCTTCCATTCCCACACTGACCTTTCTGTCCAGGGCCTCCTCCATTGTCAGAGTGAGGCCAAATGCAAATTGGAGGACAGCACCTCCTATTTTGCTTACAGCCCAGCGGTATGAATATTGATTTATCTAACTTCAGAAACCCTTGCATCCCCTTTCTCTCCCTCCCTCCCCACCCTAGTCATCGTATGAGTTTCACTGTTGTCCTGTTGAGTTTCATTGGCTGCATAACTCGTTTTCA
The DNA here is from genome assembly GCF_028641065.1 of Leucoraja erinaceus. Classification (NCBI taxonomy): domain Eukaryota; kingdom Metazoa; phylum Chordata; class Chondrichthyes; order Rajiformes; family Rajidae; genus Leucoraja; species Leucoraja erinaceus. The sequence continues at coordinate 8,119,939 of NC_073390.1, forward strand.
CACCCACAACTAACAATGGACCCCTCCCTTGATCATTATTACTTTATTTTGCATATCTTTCAATCATTTGTTCTATATTACAGTCTATATTTCTTGTTTCCGTTTCCCCTGACAGTTTGACGAAAGTTCTCGACCCGAAACATCACCTATTCCTTTTCTCCAAAGTTGCTGCCTGCCCCACTGAGTTACTCCAGCTGTTTGTGTCTATATACAGTTTAAATCAGCATCTGCAGCTCTTTCTTACACATTATCTACTTTTATACTGATTTTCGAGATTTACATTTAGGTTTATTATTGCAGTACAGTGAAATACTTTCATTTACATATTATCCATATGGTCATAAGGATTAGGAGTAGGATTAGGCCATTCGGCCCATCAAATCTATTCCACCATTTAATCATGGCTGATCTATCTCTCCTAACCCCATTCTTCTCTCCATAACCTCTGTTACCTGTACTGATCAAGATTCTTTCAATCTCTGCCTTAAAAATATCCACTGACTTGGCCTCCACAGCCTTCTGTGGCAAATAATTCTACAGATTCACCGCCCTCTGACTAAAAAAAATTCTCATCTCCTTCCTTAATGAACGTACTTTAATTCTGAGGCTATGACCTCCAGTCCTAGACTCTCCCACTAGTGGAAACATCCTCTCCACATTCAATCTATCCAAGCCTTCACTATTCTGTATGTTTCAATGAGGTCCCTCCTCATTCTTCTAAACTCCAGCGAGTACAGGCCCAGTGCCGACAAACGTCCTTCATAGGTTAACCTACTCATTCCTGGGATCATTCTTGTAAACCTCCTCTGGACTCTATCCAGAGCCAGCACATCCTTCCTCTGATATGGTGCCCAAAATTGCTTATAATATTCCAAATGTGGCCTCACCAGCACCTTATAGAGCTTCAACATTACAACCCTATTTTGCATACAAGCCCTCTTGAAATAAATCCTATCATTGAATTTGTTTTCTTTACTATCGATTCGACTTGCAGATTAACTTTTTGGAAATCCTGCACCAGCACTCCCAAGTCCCTTTGCACCTCCCTTTCTTGATTCTCTCCCCATTTAGAATATAATCTACGGCTTTATTCCTACTACCAAAATGCATGACTCCACATCTAATCAAATCAGTTAATACTATACATGAATACAATGAAGCAAGATAGAATGGAAATAAATATTATAGAGTGGGGTGAGTCTCCTGGTCCCTATCATTATTATTGTCTCCTTGTCCCTACCACTTGCACAACTCCAAAAATTCTGCTCACATTTTAATAAGAGATGTGGGCTGTGAAGTCTGTATAAGGTCCGTGCATCTCTGGAAACTTGCTGCGAAGATTTGCAACAAATTGTATTTGCTCCATAATCATGTTCTTTCCCATACCCAACATCAGCTTTGTATGCCATTCTGATTCTATCTGTAGCATCACATCCAAGAACACTTACACGCTCTGCTCACATATGCTGGTGCTGACCAATTTGGGCCTTTTAGCTGACATTTCCAAATACATTTCTGCTGTAATTCCAGGTTTAGATTTTGGAAGATCTGAGAAATGTATTTTTAGCTATTTTGTTTTGACATTTCTGCAATAAACAAATATCACTACTCACCTTGTTGAGCTCTAATTGCAGATGTCCATCATAGCCAGATTCACATTTAGTTGTCCAAGGGCAGTAGCATGTAATATTGCATAAAACACTTGACCTTCTTCCTTGATGCATCGTTCACCCTATTTTCCTTGGTATCTCTGATTCATCTCTTAAAAGTATGTGCATAGCAATCTGTGGTGTGAATTTGTGGAATGGTCTGGAACAGGAGATAAAACTTAGCACAAGCATAATTCAGTTTAAAAATGATGTACAAAAACACTTGTTTAAAAGGATATTGGGATGAGGACAGGTGATTGTGAGTGGGATATTTGTTATACTGATTGTATTGGGAAGGGTGATTAGAGAGTGATGGGTTGTATATATGACTAAGATACTGTATAGTATAAGGGTTTTTTCTTTTCTTTTTCTTTTTGGTATGGCTTTGTAAATATTTGATTAGTGTATAAATGTAAATAATTTGGTGTACATATAGTGGCTGGTGTACATATGGTGTACATATAGCTGCTAAATTTGTATAAGATAATTACAAGCAGTTGAATAAGGGGGGGGAATTAATAAGCTTTGGCTTCTTCCTGCTCCTTTTCGGACACATACGATTTCATTTATTTATAGATATTGTTTGACACTTGATAAATATTCTTGTTTTGTTTTTTTGTATGCTGTTTCACACTTGCTTCTTATTCTTTTAATGTGTTTGAAATAAATAATAAAATCAATAAATAAATAAATCTCCCATTAGCTTTGTCCCTCCGCTTCCACATATCTATGCTGCCTTACAGTTCTACCTCAAAAGCACTCCTCTTGTCCTCAATTCAAATCCATATTGCTGTGGTACTCTTTCCTTTTCCTACTCTAAAGAGGCAGATGTTCATTTCAAGGTTGAGATTAAATTTGGGGCTACGATGGTTGCCATTGAGTCTGTATTCATCATGAAAACTCAGTAACTTAAAGATGAGTGTCCGCCACAAAATGAGGGGCATTCAGGGTATGCAAAAAATGCAGCCTAGCAAGTTTCGTCTGGATCCGATGGAATGAAATAGTTGCACAATAAGGGTGTTCCCGAGAGAACCTTCATGGTCTATAGTTTATGTTGAGAATTCGTCACTTTTATCATTGATTCATTAAGTATTTAAATCTCACCAGCACACTGCATGCAAAACCAAAGGAAATTATTTCATATCAAGTAAGGTAAACTTGCAATAGATAATTGTAGTAACAACTAAATTAACTGAGTTCTGAAAATAATAAAAATTCAGCAGACTTCAAATTTTCCTGTTAATTTCATGTCAATTCAGTTCCTTCCCTTTAGTTGTTAAGCCCTTTCATTCTTAAATTGTTTTGAAAACTGGGTACGTAAGAAATCATCTCACATTTAATAGTATATTCATTTTGTTAACTCTAAGGTTTTAAAATAATAAAATCAGGTTGAGCACTGAATTGGTTAACTTCCCAACCATGGTCACAGAAAGACACGGTTGTAGATAGGGCTGCAAGAGTGCACTCTACTTCTTCACACCCTCTCTTGATCACGGATGACTTACTTCCACTCTCGCTCTGTGGGTCCTGAGATAATTGATGAAGTCCTTTGCTTGTTTCAACTATGTTTCCTGGGTGCACAATGCCACTGTTTGTGAAACACTGAAATCTAAGGAGTTGGAACAATTGTACTTGTTTTTTTTATTCAGAAAAACAAAGACCACCAGAACTGGAAAGTACTGATTGATCAAGATAACACTGAAGATAGCACTTTGCTCAAATGAAGCTATGGGTCACAGAAAATGATCAATAATTGCAACATGCAACAATATTCACATATTTAACCTATAAATCAATAATATTGGACAATGTGTTCATAAAATTGCAATTTCAAATGACCACCCAGTCAAATCATGTATATTTAATATTAGCACTTTAAATTTTGTGAAAATAAAATAATTTTAATACAATTTTATTTAATAAAATAAAAATGGAATTTATTTTTATGAAGGAAATTGGAGTTGTTTGCTTAATGTACTTAAAGAAATTATTTTCTAAGATATTTCTGAATCAAAATTATGTAATGCAAAACTTAAATAAAATAATGTCTAAGGGATGGTTATACCGACAGAGCATTCATTTAATACATTAAAGGGTTCACATGTGATCTCATTTATACACCATTTTACAGCATTACTCCCATAGCATGGTGATTGTTGCAGATAAGGCTTGAATGAAGTTCCACTCAAACTCAGGTCATGGTATTAACTGTTAGCCCTAAGTTTCACCACTTTCTTTATTCCTAAATAAGGAACTGAAGGCAATAGTTCTCATCATTAACGATACTAACACAAAATACCTTGCACTAGGCATAGAATTGTGCTGTAAAATCAACCCTGAAGAAGGGTCCTGCCCCCATACGTCATCTATCCAGTTCTCCAGAGATCCTGCCTGTCCCGCTGAGTTACTCCCTCTCTCACTGCTCCCCTTCCAAGATTATGTTGTTCTTTGGTTAAGGTCAGTACTGTGGATATCCCATCCAGGTTTGTGGAAACGTGCCTCGGCTTAGCTTGTATATACCGCATCCTGGTAATCCTGGCATCCTGGTAATACAGCCTTGGTAAGATTTTAGAATCCATTATAAAGGATGAGGTTATGGAGTACTTCACGATAAAATAGGCCAAAGTCAGCGTGGCTTTGTGAAGGGGAGGTCATGCCCGACAAAGTTGCTGGAATTATTTGCAAATAGCAGGACAGACATAGGAGAGTCAGTCGATATTGTTTACCTAGAATTTCAGAAAGCCTTTGATAAGGTACCACACGGGAGGGAGGCTGCTGAGGAAGATGAGAGCCCATGGTATCAAATGACAGATACTAGCATGGATATCAGATTCGCTGAATAGCAGAAGACAGAAGTGGCAATAAAGGGGACCTGAAACTGGGAGATTCTACTTCTAGTTATCTTCACTTACTTCAGTGGTCCTCTTTTCATGTCAGAAATGAAGATCAGGAAGCAAATAAGCTTCTGCTGGCCAAACCCAAGGCCCAGTGATAGTATCTTGACTCTAGATATCCCTGTACTCCCCTGGTAGTTGATGGTAACTTGTTCTTGAACAAGGAGGTAACGGTTGTCAAGGTCCTGAACCTCCTTCCCGATGGTAGCAGCACAATGAGAGCGTGGCCAGAGTGCTGTGGTTCAATGATCATATTAACCACCTTGTTTAAGAAAGAACTGCAGATGCTGGAAAAATCGAAGGTAGACAAAAATGCTGGAGAAACTCAGTGGGTGAGGCAGCATTTACGGAGCGAAGGAATAGGTGACGTTTCGGGCCGAGACCCTTCTTCAGACTAATGTGGGGGTGGGGAGCAGGAAGAAGCCTTCTTGAGATAGTGCTTTCCTGGGTATGCCGATAATGGTGATGGACTAGACAGTATCCACCATTTTCTGCAGCAAGCTTCATTCTTGGGTGTTCGAATTCCCAAATTAGGCCATGATGCATTAATCAGAATGTTCTTCATTTTTCATCTATAGAGGTTTGATAGCATTTTTGGCGAAATGCCAAATCTCCTCAAACGACTGAGGAAGTTGAGGTATTGGAGGTCTTTCATTATAAATGCATCAATGTGCTGGGCCCAGGACTGGGTATTATTACTCTTATTCTTCCAAATGGAGCTCAACCCTTTAAAATACATCACCTACGCAATTCACAAGCAACATCAACTTCATCTCCAGAACCATTTACCTCAAACTTTAATTTCTGGAAATCTGTATCTGGATTGGAGTGTATAGCTGTGAGAGGAGGTTAAACAAACTTAGATTGTTTTCTCTGGAGCATGGGAAGCTGAGATGTGACATGTTAGAAACATATAAAATGACGAGAGTCATAGATAGATTAGAAAGTATTTTTCCCCCAGAGTTGTGCTGTCATTCTAGTGGGCGTAGGATTAAATTGAGAGGAGGGACGCTTAATGGAGACTTGCAAGGCAAGTTTTGTTTTACACAGAGGGGTAAGGGCTTGGAGCACACTGCTGGGGGAGGAGGTTGGTGCAGCAGAAACTATAGCGACACGAGGCTCTTAGACAGACTTGAACTGACAGGGAAAAGAGGGATACAGAACATATGCAGGCAGAAGGATTAGTTTAATTTGGCATCTTGATCCACAGAGACATCACGGACCGAATGGGCAGTACCTGTTCTGGAATCAGCATCCACTGACACAATCACCTTCAACATTTGGAGTTTAAAGAATTTCACTAAATGAGATAATTTATCCTTTACGAATTCATGCTAGTGCATGGACTTATTCCCCTAATCTCTTTTACACTCTTTTTATATGAACTCTCATCTCACCTGATATAACTATTTGTACACTTTTTCGTAATATTTACAAATTTACAGATTACATTTCCAATATCTAAACTTAGATAACCATGGAAAAGAGTAACTGGCAATGGCTCTAACACCAATTCTGTACACACATTGATAACTGAGAGCAAATGGATTTATCTGAGCCATTGGAAATGCAAGTACATTTTAGTTTAGCAGGTCACATAAGTAGCAGGTGCCATTGCTACTTATTTTAGAATTCTGTTCTTCATTGAAAGTCAGCTAAAACACATTTTAACTATTTTTTAAACACCTGAAAATTATACAATGTGGTGCTAGATGACACTTCCCTCTTCAGCACTGGGCAAAAAATAACTACGTCATATATTTCAACATAAATAAACTCATGTAAGTATTTTATTTCAGAAATTAAAATATTTTTATTTTATGAGTAGAACAATTTTACAATGTTATAAACTTGCTGTGTTTCTCAACACATCATAGATTCTCCTCTGACTGGCTTTTACTGTGTGGTAATAAACTATTTTCTCCTGTTCCTAGTTCACATTATCAAGGGTTTCAGATTTGAGTACAAGTGAGCTCTAAAATAAAAATCTCACAAATCAACTTGATACATATTTTCAGTATAGTTCCGCACAACACCCTAGTATTGTCTTAATGTAATATTAGTACATCTTATCTTATCTCTACTTCTGGACGAGAGGAAAGTTATTCTGGTACTGTGGTCATTATTAACATTGAAGTAATCGGCATTTGGCAAGGAAAGTATTTTTATATTGGACTTCAATGTTACAGGTGTGGGTGCAAAATTATAGTTTATTGTCCGTGTCTGAAAACAGCAACAAGAACCATAAGGACCAATGACATTATTCATATCCACCTAGACCTGTGAGAAATACAATCCAAAAAGAAATGAAATGGGAGAAAGATTGTAGCCCCATTTAATTCTCAGCACTGGTTTCATGTGGTTGAATACTCCATCAAAATTGTAATCGATCATAAATCTGAATGCATGAATACTTTACAAATATTCACAGAACACAATAACATATGGACCGTTTTTTTTTATAATAGTGGGAATTACCTCACATTTCAGTACAACAACTTTTATTTTTTTCGTTTTACAAGGATCCAACAATACCTGAGTTAACACTACTATTTTTTTTAAATGTAGCATTATGACAATGTTGCAATCCAAGAAATGCTGAGTATAAGACATGCAACAACTGAGCTTCTACAAAACAGATTGAAAAATAAACTTTATACAAATGTGCAGTGTTGATTTTCTCAGAGTCCCACACCTCTGCCCACCCAGATGACGTCCATACATAAAGGGTACAAGTCACATCTCTGCTTTAGAGCATACACAGAATTGGTCATTTGAGCAACTGTCCCATTGAAAATGGCCTTTATCAACGAATCAATGTGATTTTTCTGATCAGGCCATGCATGAGGTGGCATATTGGGGCCTGAAGATGATTGATGCTATCATTCTGTAGCTTAGATCCTTTCTCACATCTTGCTTGATAGAGCAAGATTTGGATGCATTCAATCACATTAACTACATTTCTGGTGGGAAGTTCTATACACCGTTAAAGAGGAAGGTTTTTTAAGCAGCCCCAGCATTAGATTGCTGAAATCCAGCCAAAAACATGAATATCAGAACACAAACAAACCTGGCGTAAGGACTTATTTTGTAAAAAAAAGTTCTCAGGCAAATACTCTTCTACGCAGAAGATTGTTTCACTGCGGGGAGAATAATAAGAGTATCCAGTCACTGTGGATTTACGGAAACTAGTCGTGATGAACTATCCCACCTGACCTGGCTGAAGCAACGAGGACAAAGGTAGGGTTCACCAAAGCTAAAGCAGAGAGACTCAGAAAGAACATTGTAAAGACTGATCATGAGAATTTTCACCACTTATTTTCTGATCCTCTTTGCCTTTGAGGCAGCAAACTTACACCAAAGAACCAGTTATAGAGAATTAAAGTTTAATGAATTAATTAATTAAATATGGGTTCCTTAGCCAGGCTTTGACTTGATGCAATGACTTTCTTTCACAGATTAATTATGGAATAACTTGTTGTAAGTTATTAATAACAGCTTTTTTGAACAATTAAATTATCAAAATGTGCAGTACTGTAGAACATATTTTAACAAACAACATATTTGAATAAATAAAGGTGCAATGGTATTCTCATTTTGTTTCTGATGAATAAGTGTCCCTGCAGTCCTCAGGAATAGATTACCACAGTCCCCATTTCTGAAATATTCCACAGTGACAAAGGTTTATTCAGATTTGATGAACGTGCACGCTGATACCAAAGTGTGGAATTAGACCAGCTCGAGAACCTGGGCCAAAACGTGCTGGTAGTTTATCCACTCTCACAAGCTAATGGTTGAGCAACAATGGGATTGGCATTTCGGACCATCCATTCTCTTGAATGGACTGAACCAAACTCAAAATTATTTTTTTTGGAAGACTTTCTTTTTCCTGATCATTCAATAAAGCCAGACAGAGCAGCAGTAGAACCTGAAAAATCTTGGGACTGGTCCACCCAACTTCCTATTCAAATCACCATGTTGCTAAATAGGAACCTGGTAAACTGACTAATTCTGAAGGTTTCATAACAGCAAATAATGGTCCAAAATAACATAGTGCAGAATAAAAACCAACCCACAATATCTACCTTTTTACTTTGGTACTGCTACCACATTTAAACTTGGGGTAAATGTCATAACATTCTGTTACTATAATATTAGAGAGAGTGCCAAACAGCTTTTGCTAGTAATGCTGATTGTAATCTGAATCCCAAGGAAACGTAATTTACATTTCTATGTAGATTTTTTAAATCAGGGGCAAACACCAAATTAGAGCACAGGGATGATGGGTGTAGAGGATAGAATATTAACAGCAAAGTTTGAAATTCATCATAGTTTATGGAAAATAAGAATATGGAAGGGCAATGAATGCCATGTCTAGAAATGGCAACTGTGTTGGAAAGTTTCTGCAGCTGACAGTTAGGGCAGGAAGTTCCAAAGATGGAATCAAAAAGGCTTTAAGTGAGGTAATGGATAAGGAGCTCAGCGCAATTAAATTTGTATCATTTTGGAGCCTGAAGTAACCTCAGTTTGTCCATGAAGAGTACAGGAGACTATGCTCTTGAGTTGGGTTTCTCCCCTAACTTGGTCATTGTCTGTTTAAATATCACCAATCATTTTTTTTTTAATTTGCAACTTAGATACAACCTTTTACCCCCCTAAACTTAATTGACACTTGCCAGTGCTCCCCTTTTTATTTTTGCTATGTCATCTAACCTGAGTGGGGAATCCAGTTAATTACAGTGGTGATGTATAGTCATGAGAGTTTTCAATTTGTAAGACATTGTTTAGAGAGAGGCTTCACTTCTGCAGATAGACACAAAAAGCTGCAGTAAGTTGTATCCATTCTTTCTTTGACTCATTAGTCGTTTTGCTGGTGGCAAGAACTAGTTCTTCACATTGTGAACTAATACAGCTCATCAGAACTTCATGAGAATACATATATGCACCTTGGGTTTTAAATTGCAATTTTAGCGATCTTGGGCCTTCTGCTCATGCTGATGAGGACTATGCCCAATCCCAAAACACTTCTGTAATTTATGGCCTAATATCTATTATTCCATGTTATAGATTTATTGAGAACTGCAGCACACGGTAGGGACACTCAAGTGCACCGTATTACAGAAAAGGAAAACCACTTTGACAGATTTAGCATGACTAGCTTAATACCAAGCCTCAATCAGTAATGGTCACACTAATAGCTTTCAAAAATCTACATCCTTGAAGAAATCTAAAATGGATAAACTTTACCTGGATACAAAACTCAGAATGTTAAACTCATTCAACTGTCTTTTAGGAAAACAAATTAAATAATTATTAGAACATCCAACATGACAAATTCAATGCAAAATATAAACACAACTGCAATCTACCATCAACTTGTCAAATAAAATTTATATTATATATATTTTATATTTATATACAGAAGGCTGTTGGGATTACCGTATGCCACAAAATTACAAATCTTTTCACCAAGAACAAAACAAACAACCTGTCGCTTGTGAAGAATACTGTTATTGAGAAGCGGATTCCCATCTACAGCAGGACCGCAGTGCACAACTAGTGCAAGAGTTCATTAGTTCCAGTCATTTGATATCTTTTGTCTCACAAAATAAAATGTTCAGAAAATTCTGTCCAGAGGACGCCTGTGTCCCACAACCCTGAAGACACTGCAGCAGTTATCCAATTTGTATTAAATTATTTTCCTCCACCATGAAGCTTGTCATCGCCTGTAGTCAACAGAAACAAAATGGTTAGGTCATCTCCCCGTGTAACGGTAGTTTATTACTTCCTAGTGATGGAGGCAGAACACACATCAAACTGCTGCTCCATTTAAAGATGCTGACACCTTTCATTATAAGCAGAAAATGCAGATAAATGGGTACTGATAATCTATATAATAGCAGTTTTGGGATGGCAACATAATGTGGAGAATAGCCTTGGGAAGTTCAGCATGTACATTTGCTCACTACCATATCCCATCTTTCTCCAGAAATAACACTGCTGGCATAGAACCTTTGACTGCTGCATCAAAACCATGTAAATATGTGCTCATGTAGAAACACGGAACTAGCAGATGCTGGTTTACAAAAAGACAAAGTGCTGGAGTAACTCAGCAGATCAGGCAGCATTCCTGGAGAACATGGATAGGCAATGTTTTGGGTCGGACCATTCATCAATTTGTCGCCAGTCATGTTCTCCAGAGATGCTGGCCAAGAAGGGTCCCAACCCGAAAACGTCACTGAGGGTCCCAACCCGAAACGTCATGTTCTCCAGGGATGCTGCCTGACCTGCTGAGTTACTCCAGCATTGTGTGTTTAAATCAGTGTTTGTGTTTTGCAATGAAGAACGTGTTGAACATACAGAGTTGAAATATCTTTGAAATGACTGCAAGAGGACGGCAAAGGATCTGGAACAAAGTGGGGATAATATGAATACAGCTTACTTTTCCCACCTAAATGCAGGTTAAAGTCTTATTTCTTATCTCTTCATTTCAATAACCACACCAAGAGATGGCCAGGAATGCAATGGGTCACATACCTATGTCGAGCTGCACTGTAAGTGTCTAGCAGGTGGCAACTGGCTAATTCCAGATTCCAGTCAAACTTTTCTAGAATCTTCTGACATTCACTTCTCGTCTTCAACCCGAGGCAGAATAGCTGCTCAACCTAGCAAGGGAATAATGCGAGATGGAGCAGTTAGACCTTGTGTGGTCACAGATTACTTTGTATCCTGTGGGCTCAGAGCCACAGGTGAACATGACCATGCGCAACATGCCATAATTTTCTTTCAATGCACGCACAAGGCAAAATCTACGACGTGCACTCACAGGTCTGTCACTGTGGCAATGCTATGGCTAGAATCAACTAAACACTAACAGCCAAATGAGAGAGAAAGCAGTTCATGATGTGAACACGAGTCCTGAGCTGAACAGTTGGAAAGAATTACTCAATCTTTTAATAGGGACTGAATCATCCAATACTTGAATGGCAGCTTTAATTACACTACATCTTCGCAGTTATCTGTTATCAAAGATATGTCAGACTTTAACAGCTCTTTGTATAAAACAAGATTACCTGTATAGATGAGACAGACACAAAATGCGGGACAGACAGCATTTCTGGATAGAAGGAATGGGTGATGTTTCGGGTCGAGACCCTTCTTCAGACTGAGAGTCATGGGAGAGGGGGACAAAGAGATATGGAAGGGTTAGGCACGAATATGGGACATCAAAGGGGACGAAGCTCAAGGAAAATGTAGAATAGATCATTGTTAGCTATGGGAAGGTAGAAATGCAGCATAAAGGAGAGACCACAGAAGCTAGGCTGAGAATCTTGATATTCACACTGATTTACTCATGCAATCCAAGCATAACTTAGAGTCATACAGCATGGAAACGGGCCTTCAGCCTAACTCGCCCATGCCAACCAGGATGCCCTTTCTGAATGAGTCCCATTTGCCTGCATTTGGCCCCTATCCCTCGTACATTGTGTTCAGTAGGATCCCAGCACAGGACTCTCAAGAGCACCATTTTCTCATATATTACAACATGGCACATTGAAAATGATTTATAACTGCATGGTTGCCAATAACAATGAAGTATTTGTAATAGCAAATGTTAATACAATGCAGTAAGGTCAAATACATTTTTAAAACCATAGTTAACACAACGCAGCACATTTTTGGCAGAACAAGTTATATAAAAGATTTACACTTGAAGCATCATGAAAATCCTTTGCTGAATAACTTGACAATGGTTTCTAAGCACGAGGATGCTTATAATTTTTAAAGAAGTACTTGCAAAATATGTTTGGTTGCATATGCTAGGTCAGGTGTCCTTATCTCTGCTCTTCACGTAAGCCACCACAGAAGGCTGTGGAGGCCAAGTCATTGGACATTTTTAAGGCAGAGATGAACAGATTCTTTATTGGTACATATGTCAGAGGTTATGGGAAGAAGGCAGGAGATTGGGGTTGCGATGGATCGGCCATGATTAAATGGTGGAGCAGACTTGATGGGCCGAATGGCCTAATTCTGCTCCTATCGCATTCATTTTTGCCATGAACAAGTTACTATTCATACATTGCAGATTGAAAATATTGCAGCCACTTTAATAACTCTTAAACCATGATCGGCAGATTACATAAAGCACACACAACACTCAATTTTTGTACAAATCTATACGTGTCAACGCAAAAGCAGCTGAATGCACAGACTAAGCTGGACTTAAAGGGAGTTAACATTCTGCAGTAAATTCAGTTCCTCTTCTCCAGAGTATCTCTAATGAGGAAGGTCCATTAGTTATAATCCCAACACTGCAAGTGTTGGAAGAAAATATTTTTACGAGCCCTTAGATCAAATCCAGTAGCAACATCCACAAAATAAATGCACGCATAGTCTAGATTATTGAGCAACCAGAAACACAAACGGCATTGGAAGCTAGTTGTTGACTTACTATATTCCTCATTAACAACACTGTTGAATTGTATTTACAATTTTCCAAAAGTATCAAATTAATCCCCTTGTTAAGAAAGTAATCCGTTGGAAACAGATTCATTTTTACATCAACCAAACCATGACTAACTGGATTAAGAAGTAACAACATTCCACTTGAGGTTCAATGTGTGAACATCTAGTTGGTATCCCAGTAAGTTATTGATTACATATCAGTACAAGTACAAGGACTGATAAGCAGGAAGGTGCTCAATAACTTCTTAACCAAAGAGACCGTCTCAAAGATGGAAGGATACATGCATTACCCAAGGCTGCCCTTTCTGTCCAAAGCCATCACGTGATGAGATTTCAGTGCAGCACTTTCTAATGGTTGAAGCCAGATCTGTCTTCCCTTGGTGCCTTCACAGCACTGCTATCAGTTATGATTGGTGAGACTGAGGTAAAGGATGATTGTGAGCTCACGGTTACCTTGAGGTACTGTATGGCTTTTTGAACGTTCCAGGCGTGGTTCTGAAGCGCAGTCTGACATTCTTCCATCGTAACGCCATGAACATTCTCCTGAACCTGAACATAGAAACATTTCTAAACGTCTGATTTATTACCACTCCACATCTCTGGTGTATTGTGTGATGTTCGCCCTGAAAAGCACGGCTTCTTGTGAAACAGTCCAACAGAAAGTGTTCATTTTACAGCATCAATGGACTGTACGAGGAGATAGTGTAGGCATTTTTTAAATTGGTCATAATATTGAAAACTGTCCCACCTTTCCCAAAATTAATGATAGCCCTCTCAATTGTGTTGCATTTAATATACTCTTCCATAAACATTTGATGGTTAATCAATATATACATCTCCCAATAGTTTATTAAAAATCTCTACATATCGGATGTAGTGTGAATAACATTAAAAGGGTTAATAATGGAAATCATGTCCCCTCAACAAAACCTAGTGCACAGTAAACGGGGCACAATTACATTATCTATGTTCTAAAAACCTGCAAATTGCACATTACATTCCAGGTGGGTTTACTTTAATCTCAGATGCACATATAACTACTCCAGTGCAAATTATGGAAAGCATGAATTAAAATGAACCAGCTGTGTACTACTTTTTAATTTATACAAATACAACCCCCACTATTATGTGAATAATTAGAGTTTCTAAAGAAGTTTCAACAATCTGTATCAGAAATGGCCTATACTTTTAAAACATACATTGTAGTTCCAGCTATTCATCATAAAAACTGGGAATATAGCTGGGGATAGACACAAAAAGCCCTTCTTCTGAAGAAGGGTCACCTATTCCTTTTCTTCAGAGATGCTGTCTGACCCGCTGAGTTATTCCAGCTTTATGTGTCTATCTTCGGTTTAAACCAGCATCTGCAGTTCCTTCCTACACAATATAGCTGGAGAATTAGATACTGTGCTCAAATTTGCAAAATTAATTGGTGAAGGTGGTGGCGGGCTGAGTAAATAGTAAGATGGACAGTTTCCCCTATTAAAGTAGCTCATACTTGACATGGTGTAATACTGCATGCTAAATTTCATCCACTAGAGAGCACCAAATAACCACTCCATCTCGTGGCCAAAGACAGACTGCTTTATGCATAAGTCATTTACGATACATCTCAACTTCAGATCACCCTAAACACAAATCTGGGCTATAACGAATTTCTCATGTGCAAAGGTTTTCATTGAGACACGGACTAAACCAATTACATGTATTTGTTTTCTCCTCCAACAAAAGACCATGTGGGCAGACAGACCAAGCTGTATTACTATATATTCATTTGCACACCAATTACTTAAAATAGAAATATCAATCCAGCCTATGTATGTGGATTTGGTAAAATGCAAAGAAAATTTAATTAGACTTACAGTAAAGTCTTAAAATTAATTATCTGAAAATTGTAAATTGCTTCATCTGCATAATTAACAGTAAATGACTTGGGCAGGATAGAATTACAGGGCCAGTGAGCATTTATGAATTAGCGCTATTGCAAGTTAGCTTAATTTGATATCATTTGCTGGGTCTGTCAGTGGTCCCCTATGACTCTCCTCTGAAATCTGTAGTAAATTTGCGGCAGCCCATTCAATGTAGCCTGAGGCAGGCATCAAGCTGTCCGTTTGTAGAAGCCTGGAGCATCCTTCGTTATGAGGTAAGAACAAAAACAGAATTCGAGAAGAACTCAGCTGGGCAATCATCATTTGAACGTTGGAGTTCGCGTCTCATGAATCTGATTGAGTTTTTTTGAAGATGTGACCAAATAGGTTGTGACGAAAAAGAGCTGTAGATAATGTAAGGTCTGAAGAAGGGTTTCGACCCGAAACGTTGTCTATTTCCTTCGCTCCATAGATGCTGCCTCGCCCGCTGAGTTTCTCCAGCATTTTTGTCCTCCGTAGATTATGTATATATGGATTTAAGCAAAGCATTCAACAAGATTCCGCATGGTAGGCTGCTCTGGAAGGTTAGATCTCATGGGATCCAAGAAGAGATAGCTGATTAGATAGAAAATTGGCTATGTGGGAGGAAGCAGAGGGTGAGGGTGGAAGGTTGCTTCTTGGACTGGAGGCGTGTGATGGAGCGCCTCAAGGTTTGTTGCTGGGTCCGTTACTGTTTGTCATTTATATGGATGATTTGAATGAGAATGTACATGGCAAGATTAGCAAATTTGCAGATGATTCAAAAGTGGGTGATATTGCAGACAGTGAAGATGTTTGTCGAAAATTGCAGCAGGATCTTGATCGGTTCGGCAAGCGGGCTGAGGAATGGTTGATGGAATTTAATAGTGAGAATTGTGAGGTGTTGCATTTTACAAAGTCTAACCTGGACAGGATCTACACGGTAGGGCTCTGGCGTTGCGGAGCAGAGGAATCAAGGAGTGCAGGTACATAGTTCCTTGAAGGTGGGGTCACAGGTAGATAGGGTGGTCAAAGAGGTTTTTGGTCTTCATTGGTCAAAGTATTGAGTAAAGAGGTTGGGATGCCATGTTGCAGTATTATAAGATGTTGGTGAGGCCACATTTAGTCTGGTGTTCAGTTCAGGGCACCGCGTTACAGGAACGATGCTGTTAAGTTAGAAAGGATGCAGGGAAGATTTACAAGAATGTTGCCCGGACTCGAGGGTCTGAGCTACAGGGAGGGGTTGAGTAGGCTGGGACTCTATTCCTTTGAGTGCAGGAGGATGAGGAGGGATTATCAAATCATGACACACAGAGTTTCTTGCCCAGAGTAGGGGAATCGAAAGCCAGGGCATAGTTTTAAGGTAAAGAGTGAAAGATCTCATAGGATTCTGAGGGGTAACTTATACGTGCAAAGGATGGTGGGTGTATGGAACGAGCTGCCAGAGGAGGTAAGTTGAGGCAGGGACTATCGGAACATTTAAGAAGCAATTAGACAGGTACAATAAAAGGACAGGCTTAGTGTGGGACTAGTGTAGATGGGATGGGACATGTTGGTCGGCGTGGGTAAGTTGGGCCGAACGGCCTGGTTGCACACTGTAGGACTCGGGAAGGATAAGGGCCAAACACAAGCAAGTGGGACTAGTGTTGATGGGGCACGTTGGTCGGTGTGGGCAAGATGGGCTGAAGGGCCTGTTTCAACACTGTATGACTATGACTTCTTTACATATTCTGCAGTGCTGCAGCAAGTAAGAATTCCATTGTTCTATCTGGGACGTGAGAATAAAACACTCTTGACTCTATCAACATTTATCATTGAAACCCTGCATCAGGACTGGGAGAGAACGGGACCAGTTTCCAGTATTGTCGCGGTATAAAGGGGGTGGGATAGATACGGGTGGGTAATAGGTGGATCCAGATGGGGAACGGATTGTGGCCAGATGGAACCACATGGGGGGAAGGGGTGAACAAATGAAGAAGAAAACTAGGACGCAGGTGAGTATGTGGGAGGAGAGCACTGGGATACACACCTGAAAGTTACCTGAAATTTGAACATTCAATATGTATATAATTGGGCTGTTAGTTATCCAAGTGCAAGACAAGATGTTGTTCTTCCCATTGGCGTTTGGCCTATCCATTGCAATGGAGGATGTCAAGGTTGGGCAGGTCTGTATGGGGATGGGAAGGGATTCTGAAATGATACATAACCAGAAGCTCGAGTTGACGGTAGCAGACTGAACACAGAGATGGTGTCAGATATACTCTCACTCTAGGAAAGTGATACAACTTGAGTTGATGCCTTTGCATGACCTAATTTAGTGTGAAATGGCAGTTGCACACTAATTAGCACACTGATTTGAAAAGCAATATCCTGGTCTGATGGCAAAGAGGTTCAAGATGAAGGGACACAATGTTTCATTGTAAAGACATTAATACCCAGGCAGAAATGTAAAAACGTATATGCACCACACGGTGGCGCAGCAGTAGAGTTGCCGCCTCACAGCCCTTGAGGCATCAGAGACCCAGGTTCGATCCTGACTACGGGTACTCTCTGTACGGTGTTTACAGGCACATGCCATCAGGGTAGGTAAGGTAGGCACTGACTAAATTTATAAAATGGTAATTATTAAATATAAATAGTAAAGGCATGGGAGAATTATGCCTATCTAAGAGATCGATCTCTTGGGTAGGCATAATCCTCCGTGCCATTCATGCTCAGAACTTGCAACACGCGAAATTCTGTGCAGCTGTCGTGCCGTCGGCGCTGCTGCAAGTCGTCAATTTCAAGGAGCTGAAGGCAGCTGAAATTCTGCCTTTGCAGTACTGCATGCACAGCGCAAGTTTCTTGGCGGGTTTTTCAAATATGGATTGTCATTATCTTAAGAGTATCTTAGAAACCAAAGAGAGAAGAATGGAATTTGGGTACCAATAATGTGGTAGGTAAATCACTTGGTGCTATATGTTTTTAAATACCATATTTCCAGTGGTGGGGGGGGGGGGGGGGGGGGGGGGGGTGAGAGCTCCTTTCACAGCGTTTGGGGAGTCTGGCCCAGGGTAAAGTTGCAGGGAGCGCAGGAGCGTTGTGTGAAGAAGGGGATTGAGGATCATGCCAGTAACCCACTTGCGACGCTCCAGGCACGGAGCCACCGCATTGTGGCTGGGGAGTTAATTAGCTCGGGTGGACAGCTCCTTCTGCCAGCCCCCGCTCACCTCTGGCAGTGCTCTCCGTCTGAAAACCTCTCTCCTGCTGCTCGCCAGCCTCACTCATGTCAGCCGCTTCCCTCAAATCCTTAAATCCCGACAGCGTGATCAAGGGACCAATTGAGGTTACTTGGCTGTCGGAATTTAGGGATTTGCGGAAAGCGGCTGACATGAGCGAATCCGGCGAGCGGCACGTGAGAGATGTTCAGACGAAGAGCACTGCCAGAGGTAAGCGGGCCGGCAGAAAGCGCTGAAGTCCCAGTGGCCACTCGCAGCCACCCGAGCTGTTTCCCTCCCCGGCCACAATGCGGTGGCTCCGCGCCCGGAGTGCCGCGGCAGTGGTGAGTGAGTTACTGGCATAATTCCCGACCCCCTCCTTCTCAACACTCCTGCCCTCCCCGCAACTTTAACCCCTGGCTAGACTCCCCACACGCTGTGAAAGGAACTCTCCCGCAATTGGTCCCTTGAATAAGTATTGTAATTCAATAAGGTGACAACTGATTCAACTTGTCCCGGTGTGCTCCCGATTTTCCTCCATCTTTCCATCTGCCGTCATCCTCCATCCCCCCCCCATTCAGTAATTCAGAATGAAGGAGATTTGGAAGCCTTGGGCACATTGAATTATTACTCATTTTTATTTTTTATTTTTACGGAGAGAAAAATCTGCGCTTGTGTGGTTTAAGATTTGTTTTTTAAAGCCGACTGACTGCCTACCCTGAGTAATTACTCACGGCACGTGCATGGGTGTTTGTACAATCTCCCCGTGACCTGCATGGATTTTCTCTGAGATCTTCGGTTTCCCCCCACACTCCAAAGACATACGGGTTTGTAGGTTCATTGGTTTGGTATAAATGTAAAATTGTCCCTAGAGTAGGATGGTGTTACTGTGCGGGGGTCGGACTTGGTGGACCAAAGGGCCTGTTTCCGCGCTGTATTTCTAAACTAAACAAACACCACAACCCTCCTCTCCAATGCCCATGGGAACAAAAGCATTCACACATCTAGAAACATAGAAACATAGAAATTAGGTGCAGGAGTAGGCCATTCGGCCATTCGAGCCTGCGCCATTCAATATGATCATGGCTGATCATCCAACTCAGTATCCCGTACCTGCCTTCTCTCCATACCCCCTGATCCCCTTAGCCACAAGGGCCACATCTAACTCCCTCTTAAATATAGCCAATGAACTGGCCTCAACTACCCTCTGTGGCAGAGAGTTCCAGAGATTCACCACCCTCTGCGTGAAAAAAAGTTCTTCTCATCTCGGTTTTAAAGGATTTCCCCCTTATCCTTAAGCTGTGACCCCTTGTCCTGGACTTCCCCAACATCGGGAACAATCTTCCTGCATCTAGCCCCCACCCCTTAAGAATTTTGTAAGTTTCTATAAGATCCCCTCTCAATCTTCTAAATTCTAGAGAGTATAAACCAAGTCTATCCAGTCTTTCTCAGACAGTCCTGACATCCCAGGAATCAGTCTGGTGAACCGTCTCTGCACTCCCTCTATGGCAATAATGTCCTTCCTCAGATTTGGAGACCAAAACTGTACGCAATACTCCAGGTGTGGTCTCACCAAGACCCTGTACAACTGCAGTAGTTTCTCAGACAATGCCTCGCAGACCAGCAGATGCTTCCATCTATTAAGAACCACACAAAGCCCAGCGTTTCTGTAGTGTACCTTCTGGAGTGCAGCTGTAAATACCATTCACAAAGAAAGTTGACGTTTCTACTGAAAAACACCACCACAGGTTTAATGATCTACGGGCTAATTAATTACAAGCTCAAGGTGTTCGTAGATTTGAAATTTCAATGGGCCTCAAAGAAAAATAAACAGCTTTACAGGAATTCAAAGGCTGAGATCCAATAGAAAATTTGAAACCTGAAGAACAGATCGTATGTAGAAATACAGGAGATCAACCAATGTTAATAAACCTGATATGTCTAAATTCTTCAGTGTTAATATGATGATTGGATGAGTGTCAAAAGCTTATATGAGAACTCTTTGAGAGAAGCTTCCTTTGCAGTTTTCGAAAGTCTCTCAATGTTGATTTTCTTGCAGAATTGTTCATGCGGACACCTTTGTTTTGGGACCATGCTCATGGAAATAACAGCAGATGAGGCCGTGACCTGTCCAACAGTTTTCACCACCTGCTCAGAACCAAGATCAGAGAGCTTCTTATCAAGCCAGCCTTACTGCTACAAAAGCAATTTGACAAACTCCTCAACCTTGACTTGGTCATTGACATGACTATCTTTGACATTAAACCACAGGAAATTATCTTCTCCAACTGCAATTCCAGCTCAACAAGAAATAATGGTCTTGACCCGAAAAGTCATCCATTCCTTCTCTCCAGAGATGCTGCCTGTCCTGCTGAATTACTCTAGCATTTTGTGTCTGCCTTCAATTTAAACCAACATCTGCAGTTCCTTCCTACTCAACAAGATTTAAAACAGGCTGAATATCGACCAGGCTGAGAGCAGATTGTCGTCATTAAATTCGAAAACTGGGTGGACAGGAACTTCAGAAACAAATTCACAATCTCATTTCCCACACCTCGGAAGAAGACAACTTGCCAAGAGCGATCAGAGATGCTGTTATTGTGACCATCTTCCAGAAAAGGAACAAATTTAATTGCCATAATTAACAAAAGAGAGGGATCTCTTTTATTCTCTCCCAGCTGCCACAAGGAGAGCATCATACTCGGTCACGTTAAGCCAATGGCCCCAGATTTGCTCTGGACCTGTGTGGATTTTTCCCATCAACAGCCTGACAAATATGATCATCACTATGTGATGGTAAAGATTAAAAAAAACAGGGAGCAATGACAAACACAACGTGTGGCAATTATGGAGCTCCAAAAGCATTCCAGTGCATCTAAAATGTTGACTATCCATCTCAAATGTGTCTGCTCTCCGAAATCTGATTTCATCCCATGTATGTTAAATCATTTCCTGCAATCCACGATCTTAACAGATGGGCACGCACCAAATCAACTTTCAGTGCAGAGCAGCCAAATAAGGTTGAGTCTTGCCCCGTCTGACAGTTTGCAGGTTCTATTTTTACATCATCAGCCTGCACAAAACCTGCACAAATAAAATAGATGCAAGTCGTCCTTGACCCATGACGGCCTCGTACGTACCGTGCACCAGGAAAAAAAATTACATGGGGGTTACAGCGATTGACAAGAGAGGTAAAGAAGAGAGACAATGTCACAGGCAAGTATTCTTTCCTCAAAGGCCTTGTGTGGAATTGCTATAATTGATTGTATAAAAAAAACATTGAATGCAAGCATAGGTTTATGGGAAACTGATCACATCAGCACAACAGTTTGTTTCATCACCTGGATGGGTAGTAAATTTGCTGTGCACTGGTTTTAACCAGACACAATGAATGATATTTGCTGGCATTGATGTTGTCCCAATCTGTCTAAGGTTGTACTGCAGAATTAGTATTAAACCTGGATAACAAATTCTGCTTCTTGTCCACAGATGCTGCCTGATCTAAATATTTCCAGCCTTTTTGGTTAGTCATAGATTCATACGGCATGAAAATAGGCCCCTCACCTCAACTTGCCCATGCTGACCAACATTGCCCAACTACTCTCGTCCCACCTGCCTATATTTGGCCAATGTACCTGTCCAAATGTTTCTTAAATGTTGTGACAGTTCCTGCGTCAACGACCACCTCTGACAGCTCGTTCCAGACACCTACCACCTTCTGTGTAAAAAAGTTACTTTTAATTTCAAATTACCAGCACAGTTGGTTCTGGATACCAGCAGTTTCAGCTCTCATACCTTCGGAAATATATTAATTCTGGATCACCTTCTCACAAACAAAAAAGCTGCCATTGAACAGTTCCTATGTTTATCCTTTATCATAAAACAACATAACACGCAATGGAGCGCAATATATTGTTCAATAATACAGTATATAATAACAGTAAAAATGTCAAATTACAACACTGCCGCAAATCCAATCGATTAAACTCTAACAAAATTTATGGAACACCAATTTATTTGCTTTAATGCGCTAATGTTTTTCCAAGATTCTCAGAAATGTGATCTTATGCTGGAAGAATTTCCAATTGCTGAAAGAGTAACCACAGAAATAAGTCTCTAAATATGCTTACCATTTGCTTGACATAAAGAACACTAAATCTTAGAAAAGTGCAGAACAGTCGGTCATTTACCATACTCTGTCTCAAGGTGGCTCCTCTTTATCAAAATCACCACAGCATCACATTCAAACTAATTTCAGATTTGCCCACATGAGGAAATGTCTTTTCCACATCCACCCCATCAAGCTTCTTCCTAGCTGTTATCAGGCAACTGAATCATTCTACCAGAACCAGAGAGCAGTGCTGAACCACTATCTACCGCTTTGGTGATGCTCAGACAATACTTGATCGGACTTTGCTGGCTTTACCTTGTACTAAATGTTATTCCCTTATGAAGAAGGGTTTCGGCCCGAAACGTCGCCTATTTTCTTCGCTCCATAGATGCTGCTGCACCCGCTGAGTTTCTCCAGCAATTTTGTGTACCTTCATGTATCTATCTATAGGTTACAGTAAATGGTTTGACTGTAATCATGTATTGTCTTTCTGCTGACTGGTTAGCACATAACAAAAGTATTTCACTGTACAATACACGTAACAACAAACTCAACTAAAAGACCGCTCAGGGTCTTGTTTCAGTCAAGTCCCCAATATACCCAATATCTGCTGAGATGGCAGCCCATTCCAAACATAAAGCTAGTAAACCTTCTCTAAATTGCTTCCAATGCAGAAATATCTTTCCTTAATATCTTTAAGTACACAGTACTTCAGATATGGCCTAACCAATGCCCTATATAACTGAAACATGACCTCCCTACTTCCGCATCCAATTCCCCAGACAAAACATGATAACATTCTGTTAGTTTTACTTGTGGCATTTGCATACTGTACTAGTTTTTGTAAATCCTGCCAGACCATTTGGATAATGTTTCAAAAGTCTAACAAAGTGCACATTACGTGTTTTGTAGTTAACACAATTTTATAATTGGTCATGGAAATGGTAACTGCACATAGATAGTTGATTTTCAACCATCTTACACAATCTCAGAAATAATTTGTATTTACAGAGCTCTACCTTGACTTCTGGATGTCCAAATCTTTAATAACTAATAAAGACATTTTGGAGTGGGAGCCATTTGTCACAATGCAGAAACAGCAAGGTTCCAAAACCCCAATGATGTTGTTGGAGAAATAAATATTGACAAAAGTACTGGCAATAACTCTTTTGCTCCTTTTCATCTATATGGACAGTCAAATGAGGCCTGGGCTTGAAAGAAGGAAACTTTGAGAGCAGACCATTCCTTCAGCAATACATTAACCTAGACTGCACGCTCATGAGCCTCCAACCTTATGAATCATAATTAAGGGTCCATCACTGGGCCATGGTCAATAGTTTGTTACATGAAGAAAACAATTTGGAATTTGAAAATTCTAGTTGTTGGATAGATATATTTACATAAACATAGTTGAGTATATCATAAATTTGATAAAGTAATTTGAACATTTGTTATGGAATTTCAGTCAGTGAAAAACATGTACAAAGAATTGAAATGTGAATGGAAGAGGATGTTGTGGGTGCATTGGGTGGGTGAAACCAACATGTTCAAATCTCTGCACTGCATTACAATAAAATTCATCAGTGGAGGCAACAGTGTCATTGAAATTGAATGGGCCTTTGATTTCTGAATTATTGTTCTAATGTCATTCACTCCATGGGTACACTTATTTGATTCATTTTAAAAAATGCTGCGATATCAAAAGCGTGTCACATTTTATTCCCACAGCCCTTTCAATGACTAGGATTTGTTTAATACCAGGTTTCCGAGGAACACACCCCATTTATAAATCAAGGAATGGTGGTTATACTATAACTCCATGGATGTACTAAAATAGGAATGAAATCGAAAGATTCACTAGAGACATCAATCACTTTGAAGAAATAATTAACAAACCAAGTAGATTGTTGCAGGAGAAGGTTGGAGTAGACAAACTAGTCAAATCAGTTGGGGGAGTTATTGGTAACAAACTACTCAAGTAATTGTTTTGCTTACTAAAAGGAAAGATATCCATTGGAATTGGATCAAAAGCCTCAACACTCAGGTTTCAAGGGATTAAATTCCAATAAAAGACGAGAGCAACAGTAACTGCAGATCTTTAAAAGAAAATGAATGAAAGGGTTTTTTTTCTTGTTTGCACACACGCACATGCTAATGTTGCCAGGACAACTCGACTTGTTACTGCTCATGTACATCACCTTCAACCACTAGGAAGAAGTGAAGAACTTCCTCCTTCAATCGCCAACTTAAGAGAAGACGGACTTCAAACATCTTGATTCACTCCACTCGCTATCAAAAAATAACTGACCACACCATTTGCAACAAAATTCTAGAATCAGATAAGATCCCAGTTATAATAGATTTCTCTAACTTAAAGTAACGCGTGCATCTCCCTCTCTCCATCCCTCCCCGAATAGAGACAAGGATCGGACCCGTGGTGGTTAGGTATTGTATAGGGAGTTTGTTTGTGTTTGGGAAGAATAAAGAATAGTTGATCCAGTCCTTGACTCGGTGTTTTACTGAACTAGACTAGGGTAGTAAGAGTAGGAGCATATTTACATTGGGGGCTCGTTTGGGAACTCCACGTACCCCCAGACATAAGTTTGCGATCGGGGTGTTTAGTCGTTTCAGATTGCGAGGGGAGAAATTGGCGCCACGCTGCGGTTTTCCCCTCTTCGCTGATCGGGACGAATCGATCATTTGCGCGCCTGTGTTGGGGTCCCAACAAGATCTAAAGAACAGAGTCTAGCAAGCACTGAGGGTAGAGGAAAGGGAGTCGTTGCCTTAAGGTGCAGTGGGAGTTAGGCTCACAAGGCTTTTCTCTAGTGGGTTAGAGACCCCGCACCTAGTTAGTCAACAGCTGTTGCAGTCAGGTACAATTGAGTTGGCCTGGCACCAAAGAGGTAGTTCAGGGGTTCGAGTCCCTGCTCAGAATGGGATATATACGAATTGGCTGGGGTATCTTAATAGACAAGGCTGAGTCGGGTTCAGTACAAAGAAGTGAAGTACTGCGTCGTTGCTGAGGGTGCGATTGGAAAGGCACTTTAAAGATCGGCACCGAATTCCAGCGTGAAGCAGACACGCGCTGAAGCCCAGTAACAAGCAGGTTGAAAGGAAGAATCCCGCGGGGTGAGCCTATGAGGAATTTACTCCCCGCCTGAGTAGTACCTAAAGCTTTGGAAAGGGAGAGGTTCCATAACGGTACTGGGAACTCTGTGGTTGGAGTATAATTGGCTGAAAATACTTGTGAACAACACTGAGAATTTCAATTAAAGACGCGTCGATTCTAAAATTGAATTTGTGTGGGAAGGAAGGAAGGAAGCTAAAAGACGATCGGATAAGAGAGTAAGGGAGTAGAGTTAAATTTTTTGATCCAAATTTACCAAATTCACTGCTTCATATTGAAGGATTGGCTAGTTCTATTCCAGACTCTCATATTGAGAGCTGGATATTGTAAAGTGTATATATATTTTTCTGGTTAACCTGTGCATAATACAATATATTGTTGGCATTGTTAATAGTTAAGATTTGTCAAGTTACAGTTTGGAGTGTGTTTTAAATTTTGCCGTTGCCTTATTGTATCTACTGTGTATTTCCTTTGATTTAAAGATTTGAGTGTTAGATACACTGTTGTAATAGTGGTTCGAATCGGGACTGTATAAGGACATAGTGTGATTAAGATTGCTTTTATAATTGGAGTCCGAATCGTGGCTGTTCAACCAAGGGTTCGTAACCTTTAGATCGTTGATTTGTACCTGTTAGTGAAAGAGTAAACTTCGGTAGCGGAAGAGTACTTGTTAGTGAAGAGTAACTCGATGGGAACTGTACCCCTAAGTCTAAGCATTTAATGTGAGGAAAGAGTACCTGACAGAAGAAGAGTAGCTTGATAGGAAGAGTACCACTCAGTGAAGAGTACTTCGAAGGTCTTCTGTATCTAAGGGAGGGGTTCCGTTGGTTGAAAACAGCACGACACGGGATTAAAAATATACTGTGATTTGTTTTTGGAACTGTGCAGTTAACAAATGCGATATTAGACGAATGCTTGTATTTTACATTGGAGTGTGTTTTTGCATGATAGTAATAAGTGGTATAATTTCTTGTCTAAGTATGATTTTGCTTGCTTGTTTGATGAGTCAGCAACAGATGAACTTAGAAGGATGGATGGAGGGATTTACGCCCATGAAAACTCGGGAGGTGAAGACTCCTCAGACGGAAATCATGAAGCTACGCCCATGTAAACTCAGGAAGCTTCATGAAATTCTGGGAAACCACATCATCATCTTCTAGTTAGAATATCTGTTATAGTATTCTTTATTGTGTTTTGGTTATCATTAATGATGAGAGTTATCATAAATGATAAAATGGAGGAATGTTAATATTGGCTAAATTAACGAGGTCACAAAACGGAGGATCTCTGTATTTGCAGGGCCTGCTTGACATCTTTCTGTGAAAGTTGCAAGATGGGAGTCAAGGCACCAAAGAGTCTGGACCTGAGATGGAAGTTGAGGATAAGGTGAGGCCCAGACATCCTTCCTTTGTTAACATGTATGAGGGTTTTTGCAGAAGAGCTGACCAGGTCTGCAAATGTATGGTTAGGATTGGTTATAGAGGGGGGTGTAAAAATATATTGTTAATTATGCTGCAGAGTGTTTGTGCTGCTATATGATGATTGGTTAAAGTGTGAAGCCTTGTTCAAATGGTTTATACAACTGTGGAAAATGTTTCTTTACTTTAGTTAACTTTCTAGAAGCTTCTGTGGGAACATTGTAATGGGGTACTTTGTAATTGGGTTAGGGAACTGTCAATAACTGAAAATATGATTGATATGTGTGATTGGCTTGTAGGGGCTGCCCCCCCCCCCCCCCCCCCATTTAGTTTTGCACCACGGGTCCGATGCCCTACAAAAGAGTGAACCCCACATGGATCAGAGTCGGTCTTCTGGAGGTGCACTTGGGATCGTGTGACCTGCTGGAGGTGCCT
Source organism: Leucoraja erinaceus (assembly GCF_028641065.1). Lineage (NCBI taxonomy): Eukaryota > Metazoa > Chordata > Chondrichthyes > Rajiformes > Rajidae > Leucoraja > Leucoraja erinaceus. Next base: position 8,147,122 of record NC_073390.1, read on the forward strand.
GCTCGCATGAGGCTGAAGGGCTTGGACGAATAGAGACAAGGATCGGATCCGCGCTGGTTAGGTATTGTACAGGGAGTTTGTTTGTGTTTGGGAAGAATAAAGAATAGTTGATCCAGTGCTTGACTCAGTGTTTTACTGAACTAGACTAGGGGGAGGTAAGAGTAGGAGAATAATTACACTACCAGCACATAATGCAGCTTGGTATAGGAACTATTCATTCAAGATCACAAGAAAGTGCAGAGAGTAGTGGACGCAGCCCAGTCCATCACACAAAACTATTAATTCCATCTACACTTCAAGCTGCCTCAGGAGAGCTGCCAACATAATCAAGGGTCACTTGCATCCCAGTCTTTCCAGAAGATACAGAAGTTTGAAAGCATGTACCATAAGATTCAGGAACAGCTACTTCCCTGCTTTTGAGCAGACCTTTCAGAATCCACTGATGTAATCCCAATTTCCCTATCTACCTTCCACTTTTTAAATCTGCACCTTCTCTAAACACTATATTCGCAACTTTATTTCCTTTCTCTTAGCACTACCTGTTGTACTTGTGTATGGTTTGATTGTGCTCATGTACAGTATGACTTGCCTGGATAGCGCACAAAACAGTCTTTCACTGTAATTGGGTACACGTGACAACGTTAAACCAATACCAATAATATGTGTTATTGCATGTCCATAAGCATCCCATTGCAAATGCTTCAAGTAGCAATGACTCTCTTTAGCCTCAAAACACACTAAATCATGTGTGTTCTGTGACTCATCAGCTGTGGAATGACCTCGCCTTCAGCTATCTCTTTCAATCCTTCCACCAGCAAATCCCCTTGAGCGGTTGGCTCAACGTCTATCTCTTTGATGTTCACATTCTTGACTCGATACGGTTGCCATGTGTGCAGGACCAAAATAATTCCTGCTCATTAAAATTGTTCGAGCAGTCCCACTTTATTGTTTTAAATGAATTATCACATCATCACTTTGAAGTCACAATCACCTTGCCAATGAAATGGATGTAATTAAATATATACATCATCCTTTGACATTGTGAAAAATAAATTCCATCTTTTCTAGTCCTGAAGCTTTATCTAGTCTGTGCCATGTTTGACCATTGCATCCTCTATAAGCACCGGGTGGCACCACCAGCAGTAGCTGCCTCGCCAAGAGTCTGTCTGTCCTTTCTTCTTTTTGTTATTTTTAGTATGTGTTAAAAAGTATGTTTTAGTGTTACTTGGTTTGTTTTATGCGGGAGGTGGGTTTGGGGGAAACTTTTTTTGAATCTCTTACCTCGACTGAGATGCGATTTTTTTTCCATATCGTATCTCCGTCCCCACTGCGGCCTAACATCGTGGAGTTGGCAGCCTTTCCTGGAGACCGATAGGCGCTCCAAGCCGCGGGAGTCTACAGGACTTTAACATCGCGGAGCTTGCGATCCCTTTGCCGGGGATCGAAGCTCCAACCGTGGGGCCTGTGGACTTTAACATCGTGAAGCTTGCGGTCTCTGGTAAGAAGAGGCCGATTCGGGAGCTCCATGCCGCGGAGAGAGTTTCAATCGCCCCGACGCGGGAGTTTCGATCATTCTGACGGGGGCTTTGAGCGTCGGCTGCGGGGGCTTTGCTCGTCCCGATTGCGGATGGTTTGACTGCCCCGACAAAGAGGAAGAAGCATGAACTTTATTGCCTTCCATCACAGTGAGAAAAGTGGATTCTACTGTGATGGATGTTTATGTTAACTTTTATGTGGTTGTATGTCTTGTTGCTTTTCACTTAGTGTGGCTGCGTGGTAACTCAAATTCCACTGTACCTTAACGGGTACATGTGGCAATAAACTGAGCTTGAAACCTTGAAATGGTTCTCCACTGATATACAGGGGGATGATTCTATATTCACCTGGTTGAATTCTCATCTCTCCGATCTTAGTGGAGGATCACCAACAACGGCTTCTCATCCCCTCCTTCAAATTACTGCTGGCAGATCCCTGGAGTCCATTTTGGCACAGCGCCACTTTTCCAAAAACAAGCTGTCCTCAGCAACATAATTCAGAAACATGGTTTCAGTGCCTATGTGTAAGCTAGTAACATTTAGCTGTCCTGATACCACTTTCTACCCTAACCCTTAATTTGCTTTTTAAATTTGGCAGATCGATAGCACGGCATCCTGGACTGCACGAACAGAAGTTTTCTCCAACTATACGTCAGGTAAACTGAAGCAGTTGGATTAAATCCATTTCACGAATACCATACCTTACCAAAGATTCAATCCCTTCCCTGGTAGACGGCTACTTCCATGCAGTTCTGGCAACCCCTGTTTTTAATCTGAGAAATCCTGAGATCATTTGAATCTAAGTTTGTGTAGAGACACAGGCAGCAATCTACATAATTATCAATATTCAATCATTATCTTTATAATTTGATTTGTCATAGTGATACAGCGTGGAAACCCCTTCGGCCCAACTTGCCCACACCAACCAACATGTCCCAGCCACACTCATCCCTGTGGGCCTGTGATTGGCCCATATCCCCCTAAACCTGTCCTATCCATGTCCCTGTCTATGTTTCTTAAACGTTGCGATAGTCCCCGCCTCAACTATCTTTTCTGGCAGCTTGCTCTATTCCATGGCTTCTGATTTAGCAATACTTTATTTTAATATTTTCATCCTCGCTTTCCAATTGCCTCTTAATTTCCTCTCACCCTAAAACTCTGAGATATATGTTTCATCAATGTGGCCTTTTTTGTACTGCTGAATTCAGAAAGTCCAACAATGTCAAACATTCCTTCATCTGACAAGGTTCTAAGCTCGGGAATTTCCCCTCTAAACATCTCTGCCTCTCTTTCCTTAAAGTCTACTGCTTTGGACAACTTTTTGGCCATCTGCTTATTGGCTTGGCATTGATTTTTGATTTCCTGGCATGTCCTGGCATAAAATGGTAGAAGACGCTGTTAATTCCCTTGCAACTACTGCACATATTTAGTGTGTGCAGGCTGCAAAATGCATACATATTAAACCCCATAGCTCTCATTTAATTGATCACAAGGTTTTGTTGTGAATAGTTCAACAAGTCACAATGTTAAATAAATAGGGGTTAGCTAACTACAGATGAGAGGTAAAAGGGACATAATTATTTACAGACTCGAAACATCAGACATTGGTACGAGTCAAGCAGCTAAAGCAGAAATATCGAGCCATATTTCAGATCAATGACATTTTGCTAGATCTGACAAACGATTTAGCAACCTGAAACACTGATCTGTTATTAATTATTCAATAAATGCTATTTGATCTGTTGCAATATTTCCTGCTCCAAATTGATGGGATCTTACCCAGGCAGCATGGCATATAGTTGTGTTGGATATTTGTCAACTCTGGGTGCAAGCATTAAGGTTATGTTCCTTAACTGTAAACAAGACAATAAAATCGCATTGCAGCAAACACAGTGGACACTGCAATACTGTCCACATTTATGCATGTTGATTAGTACAGGGGTCAGGGGTTATGGGGAAAAGGCAGGAGAATGGGGTTAGGAGGGAGAGATAGATCAGCCATGATTGAATGGCAGAGTAGACTAGATAGGCCGAATAGCCTAAATCTGCTCTTATCAATTATGAACATATGCACCTAATTTTTAATGGAATTAATGAAATTTGCTGACATGAACACATGCCTGTTGCTTAGGGAAGTTAGGTCTTCAGGACCCAGTCCCCTACATTTGAAATTACCAATCTCAATTTGCAAAGGGTATTTACTGTCTGTGTACGGTACTGTCAATCAACAACACACCTGCCATTCAAGCAGAGAAATTCAGCATTGACTAAAGAGCATGGTTTTGCCCAGGTTTATACATTCCAACCATCGTGAACTATCTTGAACCAAAACCAATACTATTATACGGCACATGCTGAATTCAATTAGCAAATCGGTATTATACTACTTACTATTTTAATTTTTTCTGTTGGAGTAAAACAGTCCATTTTCCCAGTGGAACTCTCAAAAGAGATTTTTTGCAGACTCTGAGAAGTTTTAATTGCTGTAATCCCAGGGTTTGCATTGCTATTGTTGGATGAAAAGTTAGTTTTGTATTCAGGGTGTTGGACCATTGGCCTCACCGTTGCCGTGGTCACAGATCTTTTGGAACACAGTTCATCCACACACTCGGCCTCCTTGAAAAATTTCTCATATTTGTCCAAGTAAGGAGGTCTCTCTGGAAGCAAATAATAATGGGTGCTGCTCACCTTCTTGCCATCCTTTACTATTGGCAAGATGCAGGGTCCCTTGGAAACATCCTTTCCTTGTGCCTGAATAACTTTGGGTGAAGCATATTTTGGATCGGAGGCAAAACTCTGAGTGGTGGGCATTAACTTGCTGGGAGATGTTGAGAGGTATGCACCGACAGTCAATGTTGCCATTGAAGCTGCACTTGTCCTTTGTTGTGGAGAACTAACTGGAATTGCCATTGGACTTGGAGTTCTTGAGGATGGCTGGGACAATGGATCCCTGGGAGGAATCTGTGGAGGCTTATCCTCTTCACCTCCAGATGCAGGTGATAACTCACCAGACCAACGGCCTAGCTCATTTCTCCTCAAAGGCCGTGGAGGAATGGGAATCCGTGGTGGGATCTGAGGTTTATCATCGGAAGTAGTTGGAGATGCACTTGCTGACAGGGAGATGGGACTCGGTGAGGCTGGAGTTGAAATAATAGGGACGTTAAGTCTTTTCATGCATTCTTGTTGCAGTTCCTCAAATATTTCAGCGGACTGAGAAAAGGTGGTCTGCTTCATCTGCCTTGGTGGAAGGAACAAATTATCCTCCACTTTGGGCTTTCCTTTGCCATCCGAGTCATGTACAAACGCATAATTAGTTTCTCCTGATTCTTGATTTCTTGCCAACTGAGGAGTTCCGTACTTTGATCGCTCCTCAATTAATCCACTATCTAGACTATTAATTGATGAGACTTCAAAATCATCTTCATCTTGAGCAACATCATCATAGGCTGGGGGTGGAGGCAAGGGTTTGGAATCCCAGTCAACGATTGGAACTGGATATAGAGGTCTCGGCAAAGTTCTGGTTGGACTCTGCGGCGGTGTCCTGTCCAGCAGAGAGTACGACTCCAACACTAATTTGGCCAGTGTAGGAATCGTGTTCTCCAATACAGGGGATGGAGTGTGACTTGTTTGATCATCTCCAAAGTCAATCAGAGCCACCTCATTATGACCCGAATATCTGCTCCAGTCCGATGGCTTGTCACCCAACTTTGTGGCGGAAACACGAGCAGCAGGTTTGTTGAGTTTTAAAGACTTTGCTGGGCCGTGTTTCTTCAGGCTGAGTTTCTTTAGTGGTAGAGAGCCTGCAGATTCCTCCTCAATCACAGGGTCATAGACAGGCTCTGAAATATATGCACAAAGAAGATTAGTCATTTCAAAATGTGAAAAAAATGTTTGAATATTTACTCCATTCCTTTATGGCACCAATCAAGCTATTATTTGAATTAGTTACTTCTGTTAAAAATTAACACAGGCAAATTAATCATAATGTGTAAAAGATAACAATGGTTCACCGTCACAAGAAAAATAATTGCATGTAAAGATCCACCTAGCCCAAGTCATCTGTGACACGAGTCTGTTGGTTCTGACAAAACTATTTCATTCCCCTGCTCTCTTTCCACAGCCTTTCATCTTCCTTTAAATATAAAATTATTCCTATTAATCATTGCATCGGTTTCTGCCCTCACGTTGTAAAAAGTACTTAATGTTGAAACTTGTCAACTATTTTAAAATCATTTTCATCGAGAACTCACACATAAATGCATTTCCCTATCCTGTACAACCCTTCCTAATTTTATAAAACTATGAAATAATTTGTTTCAATGAAAAGAGTTTCAATATCTCAACTCAACTATCACTGGTTTCCTGTCTTTTGTGACTTTTCTGCTTCCGCTAAAGATGCTGTTGCTCTCTCTCCCTTTAGTGCTCTATCCTTTAATATCTTACCGTTACATTTGTACTTCTATTATTTCTCTGGCCAACTCACAAATTTGTCCATGCCCTCCTAAAGTTAAATCATGAAATCCATTCTCTATTAACATCTTGATTTGATGTGTTGCTTTTGTTTGCAGATGCACAGAATTCTGAGATACATTACTGAAGGAAATGATGAATATTATTTCTGGCAAATGAAATGGTCCTTACTTTGAATGCTTTTTCTGCACTGGTGATTTTGGGATGTTTTACAGATAACCAATAACTTTTAAAATCGTTTAGTAGCATCACTGAATGACAAAATAAAAACAAATACCCTTGAAGCAGTGAAAAATATATTTGGTTCCAGACTAGATTCTGCTAATTCACTATGCCAAGTTAGATTTTGATTTGATGGGTGTGCAATTTTGAGGTGACGTCTGATCTCATCATCGGTGAACAACTATTCTATCAATTATGTGATACCTCAACATGGCACCTTCTGGCTGCAAGGCAGACTATAAATCTCCCACATACAAAATTAAAGATCATTACTTTACCTCCTGCAGCAGTGAAAATTATCGTCTGCAAGATTGAATAAACAACAATTATGAAATTTAGCGTGCCTGTATGGAAAAATAAAATAATAATGTACTACTCTATGGCCTTGTTCCAGAAAGCTGAGGAGCTGAAATAGAAAGTAGCAGCATAACCAGAACATAACACGAATGACAAGAAATGTACCTCTTGGAAGTGAACTTTTTACATTTATTTGGCCTAATGTATTCAAAAATAGTTATTATTAAAACAAATGTTAATGTATCCTTTTAAATACATAGTACATTAATAAAATACAGTAAACCCTCGTTATAACAGACCATGGGGTGCAGGGGGGATGGTGCCAGTTATTGCCGATTGTCTGCTATAACCAAGTTGGGGCTTCCCCCCCCCCCCCCCTTTACATCACTGCCCGGGTGGCAGGTCAGAATTCTGGAGCCTTGTCACTGAGGCCCCCCTCCGCACACAGAGCGTAGTGGCACAAGATGTCCCCCTGCACCACATGGTCCAGCACGGCAATAATCGCCACCCACATTCAGAGATTGAGAGCAAAATGGGAGGTCTGGGTTGTTGGGTGAGGAAACCCAGTCATGCTCTAAGTGAGATTCCCATGACCAGCTGCCCACCTGAAGTTCAGGGTGAAAGGACTTCGATCGTTATTTTTTACAGCTAAAAATTTATTTTTGTACTGCAAGCTGAAAATACTAAAGGCTGTGTGTTACATTGTTTAATAAATCCATCTAAGCGAATGCTTGTTAATTTCAATGCCTGGTCTATTTCAAAAGCCTCCATCGAACAACTCACAGCCTGTGTTCTTCAAGGAACAGTGCGTTAAAAAACAAAATCCGCTATAAAGAGGTCCCTAATCTCAAATTTCACTGTACCTTAATTGGTATATGTGACAATTAAATTGAATCTTGAATAATAAGGGTTTACTGTATATGAAAATCTTGCATTTGCTGTTCCATAAAGTCAAGCCACTGATGAGCAAATGTCTTTATTCCCATTTGACCTGGTCTGTGTCTTAACACAAAGGACCAAATACCGCCTGAAAGTTGGTATACAGTAGAATGCAAAAAGATTCGACTACTATGGCTGTTGTAAAAAATAAGAAGTGACAGGTGAATGGCATGTTGTCAATTACTAGTAACTACCAGATAAATCATCAGTTTTATTTTGTTACATACACACACACACACACGCACACACACACACATACTCAAACCATGCAGGAAATAACAGAGGAATCGGTGTAAAAAATTGGTGAGACACAAAGGTTCTTGTACTACATGGGATTACAAATCCACAATAGAAACACAGAAATGGATCAAAACTAAAACGTTTTAATGCTGGAGGTGACAGCACAAGTATTACTTTTGGTAAAATGTTGAAAGTATAAGAAGCATAATTTATGTAGAAATATTGTTCTTGTTTTTAGGATAAAGACAAACCCTGAAAATCTGAAATAAAAACAGTAAATGCTGGGAACACATCGCATTCCTTGGAAGGCGAAACAGTGTTAACATTCTTTGGCAAAACTTTTCTTCAACCTGAAACATTAACTTTGTTTCTCTTTCACAGATGCTGCCTGACCTGCTGTGTGTTCCCAGCATTTTCCACAGCTGTTTTTTTAGTTTGTTCCCCTACTTGAAACACCTACTGCTCAAGAACATGTAAAGACTCTATTCAGTTTTGTGAAAACTGCTGTAACTGATTATTGGAAACTCAATTCCATCAATCATGCATTTTGTTACGGTTCTACCAGAGTGTTCTGCCATAACGTTGCAAATGGTTTCATTTTTGGAGCTGTAGCACATACTATACGAACCTATAAATAAAGATTATATCCCGGATATTCGTGACAGTAACATCTTCAACTATCAAAGATGTGGAAAAAGAAATGCATCCCTCACTTCATCAAATGCAGATGAACTTGTCACTTTAGAGCAGAACTGCCAAATTAAGGGCAATTTTATATTGTCATTGGCCTCACACTCAATTCATATCTCTTGCAGGTAACAAATAGATGAGACTTGGTTCTCAGCAGATCAGGCCAAACATCAGTGTTGAGTGCCAAGATATCTTGACCATGACCCACGGAAAAATACACTTTATATTTTAGCTGCCTGATCAACGTAGCTCAACTTTACCTCAATGGAAGCTGCGTGTTGCATTGGATGCTCTCTTCATCCATCTCAATTAGGGCAATTATAATGAAGAAATTACTTTTCAGATCCTTAAGATGTCCCAAAACATTTCATTGTCAATAAATTATTTTTGAAATGTAAACAGGGCAGAGAATTTGAAGATGAGGTCACATAAATAAGAAATGGGATAGATGGTCAGTTAATAATTTGGTATCCATAGTTAAGAATGTTAGAAATAAAAGCCGCAGTGAGAGATACATCTTGTCAAGTCCACTCAGTAAATCAAAAGATCATGGTGATCACCATCTCATACTCACTTCGTTACCCTGGGTATTTTTCCCGTGACATCCAAAAATCTACTGATCTCAGCCTTAAATGTCTTCAACCAATACGTATGGCATTGACCTGGACGTCAGAATTGCAATAGTCCTTTTTTAAACCGTGTGCAATTCCACGACAGTTGGGTAGGATTTCTGCCAGGGTGTACACAACTTTGGTTCAGCTTTGACAATTTACAATTCCTTGCTGAAGTGTGGCATTCTATATTACGTGAATCTTAAAGGGTGGCATGAAGTCATAGCTCCCTGATGTCCCTGAAGAAAGAGCACCGTTATTGGGCAGAGCTGGCTCAAGTAATATTCAATAACAAAAAGAGCTATGTCAGTATCCGCAATGTTCCTCTGTGGCTATGTTGTATGGATGATTCAGAAATCCGTGCTGCTTGCAACACTTCCAGTGGCAGAACTGCAACTAATTGTACTACACACAATTGTTGAACAGTTTGTGGCTGTCCCCTCCAGAAACAAACCAAGTACAGGAAATCAAAATCCCAAACTTTTCTGGTTTCTCAGATTTGTGTGACAAACAAAAATCACTTAAAACAAAAAATGTGTCAACCAAGTGATAGTAAACAACCATGAGGGCAAAACAGAAATGAGAAAGGGGTTATTAATAAAGTATGGCAGGTCTTCACAGTATTGTTTAATCTCAATAAGGCCCTAACAGGTTCCTCAAAATGATGGCCAAATACTGTTCAAAGCCCTTTGGAAGTTTAAAATGAATGTCAATGAACTATGGCAGAATGCACATGAAAGAGACACATTCTACGTTAGTAATCTGTCCAATTAAAATTTATAAGGTAAAGCAATGTTTAGATTGTGATCAAGTTTGATTTGATGATAATTGGGCAGAACAGCATTTAGACCAGAGTCCTCCGATCTCAGTTCTGTGCCAAACCCCGTCACACAACAAACCCCATGCCTCCAGACTGATGGTACATCAGAAAATACCTTTAAAGAGAGGGGCTAACATGGAACAGAGAGGGCAGGAACATCTCTTAAACTGCAGAAAATGCCGCAACTTACTCTTGCCGAAGATTGTTGGCTGAGGAGGACGTGGAGGAGGCTCCTCTGCAAGTGTTAAGAGAGAGCACGGAAAGAAAAGGCCATGGTCATTAGCACAATCACACGAAACTGCACCAGCAGACAACTTGCAAAACACATATCTCAACCTGTAATGAACCACCTGGGCAGGCATTTTTAGAGAAGGAATGAACAGTTATCTGCAGTGTATTCCATCTTCCTAGCAGAAGCTGAATGTTCAGATTTATGCTCAGTGTACTTTCATCTTTATAAAATGTGCTTGCTCCAACTGATTGGAGCTGATACTGCACCAAGTACTGAATATTCAGACTTGGAGCAGGAAAACATTTCTTAGAAAGCACAGATACGTGACTGACTCTGATTCTGTAGCTTCCAGTCAGAAACTGGGATAAAGGAACGTGGAGCACAAGGACACCAATAACTTTCTAGGAATCCAACAGAACCAAATTGTTTTAACACGGCATAATTAAAAGAAAGCGGTGCTAGTTACGTGCCACTGAAATGCTGATAAATTCCCAGAATAATCTGCATCCTTGAGTACTAACAGAGGGAGCCATGGATATAATGAATGCAATGTTGGCAGATTCCAAAATTATATGGATTTTGAAATAGTCCGTGCAGGGGGAGAATGTGAAATCTAATCCAATTTTTTTTTCAAACGAGGGAGAACGAACAGGAATCGTCAGAGTGTATGTCATGAGGAGAGAAAACACTGAACTGTATTATAAAGGAACTAATAACAGGACTTGGAGAAAATATCATAAGGATTAAGACAATGTCAACATTAATTTATGAAAGAGAAATAGAATTTTTAAGGATGAATAGATAATGGAGAACAAATAGAAGTTATATAATTGGATTTTCAGCCAGCCTCCCAGTCCCATGGGAGATCAGTGTGAAAGTAAATGGTGTTTGAGCCAATTAAAATTGGTTCTCTTACAGTATGCAGAGAGTAGAAATAAATGGGACTTTCTCAGTGTGGCAAGCAGTGACTATAGAGGTTTAGTTTAGTTTAATTTAGAGATACAGCACGGAAACAGGCCCTTCAGCCCACCGAGTCCGCACCGACCAGCGATCCCCGCACACTAACGCTATCCTGCACGCACTGGGGACAATTAACATTTATACCAAGCCTATTAACCTACAAACCTAACATCTTTGGAGTGTGGGAGAAAACCGGAGCACTCCAGACAAAATCCACACAGGTCACGGGGAGAACGTACAAACTCCGTACAGGCAGCACCCTCAGTAGTCAGGATCGAACCCGGGTCCCTGGTGCTGTAAGGCAGCAACTCTACCGCTGTGCCAGTGTGCCACCCCTTGGAACGACATTGATCAGTGTTTGGATCCCAGGTATTCACAATATAGATGGACGATATGGGCAAGGGAACCAAATTTAATATTTCTCAGGTTGATGAAAGAAATCTTAGGATTATGCGTCATCAGGGGGTTAACTCCTGATAACAAATAGGTTTAATGCCAATTTAGATGCTGTAAGTAGGCAAATTCTTGGCAAATTCTGTATAACTTGAGTAGATGTGAATTTATTTAGATTTGTGTGGAAAAAAAGCAAAGACAATATTATTTAAATAGGAAAACGATCTTGATGCCCTTCTACATTATTTACTAAAAGTAAACAAGCAGGAGAAGCAAGCAGTTCAGGTGGCTAAATGGTATGTTGACAGGTTTGGAGAAGCCAAAATGTTTTGCCACAGGTTTACAGGCATCTGGAATACTGTGTACAATTTTGGTCCCTCTAATATAAAAATCAGATTTGCTGCTGTAAAGGGGATGTGGCAAAGGATAACCAAATGGATTCCGGGAATGGCAGGTTTGTGATACAAGGAGAGATTGGGTGATTCAGTCTACATTCACTTTCATTTAAAGAATAAAGAGGGAATTCAATTAAACATACAAATTTCTGACAGGGCTAGACACACTGGATGAGATCTTGCTCCTGGTTAAAGGGTCTAGAATAAGAGGGGCACAATTTCAGGATCTGGTGAGAGGCATATAAGACTGAGACTTTCTACACTCATGGGATGGTGAACGTGTGGAATTCTCTCCCTCAGAAGGCAGTCAATGCCAAGTTGCTGAATATATTTAAGGAGATCGCTAGATTTCTAGACACAAGGTGGGTGCACTGCACAGGAATATGGTATGAAGATAGAACATTACATTGTGGTGCAGGCTACAAGGACTGAATGGTGTTCACCTGCTTCTAAAAACCATGCCCACATACACAACACACAAAGAGAGAGAGGGAATATCTGAAAAACCATCTACTAAACCCTCTTTATAGCACAAGTACAGGCGGCACAGTGGCGCAGCGGTAGAGTTGCTGCCTTTGCCAGAGACCCGGGTTCGATCCCGACTATGGATCCTGTCTGTATGGAGTTTGTACGTTCTCCCCGTGACCACGTGGGTTTTTCTAAGATCTTCGGTTTCCTCCCACACTCCAAAGACGTACAGGTTTGTAGGTTAATTGGCTTGGTATAAATGTAAATTGTCTCCAGTGTGTGTAGGATAGTGTTAGTGTGCGGGGATCACTAGTCGCTGCTGACTCGGTGAGCCGAAGGGCCTGTTTCCGCGCTGTATCTCTAGCCTTATAAAAGGGAACAAAGTTGCAGCCTCCACCAAGGGGCAATAAAAGCAGGAAAACATTTAGGTTTCTCTATTCCATACCTCTCAGAATCAAGGTTAATATAGCATTTTTGCCACCTTAACTGTTTGCATTTGCTTGTTAGCTTTTGAATGATCAAGATGGCTTTGTACATCAACATTTCCTATTTAAATAATATTGCACCTTTCCTACGAAAATAACCAAATTCACATTTATCCAAGTTGCACAGCATTTGCCTAGAATTTGCCTACTCGTGGAATTTGTCAAAATGGCCTGGAAACCTCTTTGTAACAAAGTATTTACTAGTGAATGCCACAACAGTTCAAAAAGCTTAATCATCATCTAGGCAGATGAGTGAGAGAGAGAGAGAGAGACATTGTATATAAACACACTGGCTTCATGGAATGGGAACCTGATCCCAACCTCAGATAACATCAACTTTCCAAGCAACAATGACAATATCTCTATTTTTATTCAAAATACAAGAAATACCTCTGAAATATGTTTTTATATATCAAGAGTCAGCAAAATCCCAAATGTGCAACTGCTTCCTTTTATGTCATTAAAATCAAATGTGAGGTCAGTGGAAGTTGAAACAATCAAACATTTCAGGTGGAAATAAATAATGATCGGTTGACCTAAAACTTGACTTAAACTACCCACGGTCCAATATGACTTACTATCTCCATTAAGCATGTTCATTACAAACATGATGCGGTTCAGACGCCCATCCAGGGCACAGGGCATATGACCACCTGACAACATAGTGTCTACATTTTAAGCCTTGCAAAAATCTAAGGTGGCTGTGTTTCTTTTGTCAAACTCATTGCCTCTCCATCCCAGAGATTTCCTAATTTTGCCTGATCTGTACTTGCCTGTACTTTTCATGCAGCGTGTTATCTAAGTTGGATACACCAACTCAAGAGTGCTGCCTGCCCCGAAGAAAGTGCCGGTACAGCACCATGATACTGCAAGGCTTTGATCAGGCCTGGCCTCAGCTGACCCAGGATTCAATGCTGTTCATTCCTGACCAGAAGCTGATACACAGTCGATCTTGCCAAACTGCAAATGGGCTGTCAGGCTTTAACCGAATTGCATGAAAAAATAAACTTACATGTCTAATAGGACAGAGCAGGAGAATAGACTGATTGGGTGCTCTAGTAAGGATGTATATGGAATCAATAGGGCAACTGGCTGTACAGGGGACTTTCGATAACCTTATGTTGTGCCCTTTTCACTTCCTAGGTTTAACCACTCGGGTAAATCTTTTAGATCTTTGTAGATTTCTGGAATACAAGCCTGAAGTCTTCATTCCAGAAGTGTCAGCAATAGATAAAACAAACTTTCTGATCCTGTAGAATACAAAAGCAGAAACATCTTTGGTTCCATTTCAGCACATAGCAAGAACCATAATTTCAAACTACATCCTGAAGAGCTTCTAATATTAAATACGTTGTAAAACTGTACAGACCTAAGGATCCCAGCTATCAATGTCTATTATGCACGACGGCATAACTGATAGTCACATTTGAGTTTTGTGGTATTCTTGACAATTGTAACAAAGAAATCAAAATTTACATGAAAGGAAACCATTAACTTATTTTTCCCCTTTATTTCTTACTCTTTGATCTTCCTGGCAGCTGCGTTGGCCTGGTCAGTTTCATATCCAGTCCAAGTACATCTGGTGGATCCATGGGATTGCCCAGGTACAATCTATGAGGTTAAAAAAGAGTCCATACAATATTGAGCTAATCAAAATAATTTATCAATAAGTTACAGTGCAACAAGTTCCCAACCAAGAAGTGCACATTTGCAATGGTCCAGATATTAAATGAAAACTTGATCCAATTATAATAGCACAGAGAGGTTATTGACATGAACTCAAAGTATCCACATAATAGAGGAAGTCAGCAACCTGTGATTGCAGTATTAAAACAATTACCCCAATATGCAGTATTTTTTGCAGTTGCAGTATTTATTTAGCTGGGACACATTTCCAAAATGTAACTGGTCAACTGGTCAAGATTTCAAGCTGCTGCAAAAAATGATCACTATAAAAAAATTGCTTCCTCAACTTGATACAGTAAGGACTTTAGACTTTAGAGATACAGCATAGAAACAGGCCCTTTGGCCCACGCCGACCAGCGATCACCCTGTACACTACCACATTGAGAACAATTTACAATTTTTACCACAGCCAAATGACCCACAAACCTGTGCGTCTTTGGAGTGTGGGAGGAAACCGGAGTACCCAGAGAAACCTCATGTAGTTCACAGGGAGAATGTACAAACTCCGTACAGATCATAGGTCAGGATTGAACCCGGGTCTCTGCCGCTGTAAGGCAGCAACTCTGCCACCGTGCCTCCCGGAAACACATAGAGCGATGCAAAAATTATGCAAAAAGGCAAGGATTATGCAAGACTGAAGGCCACAATGATCCCGGTATTGAATAAACAAAAACATATAGCAAAACTTACAGAAACAGTGGGGTTTGTAAAATTTGAAATTGATTAATTTATAATGTACTTAAAGTCTGTGTTAAATGAGGGTTAACACAGGGTTGTTGGGCAGATAAGCCAATCAATCAATAATTTCAAAATCTGCATCCTGAGAAAGGTGCGCGATAGTTCTGTGTATTCCATCAAATGGAAAGGCCAAACACAACATGGAGGGACACAAAGTGCTGGGGCAACTCAGCAGATCAGGCAGCATCTCTGGAGAACATGGTCAGGTGTTGTTTCCCGTCTTCAGCCTGATTGTGGGGGGGGGGAGACTAAAGTTGGAAGAGAGGAGGGGCATCACAAAGCATGGAAATAATAGGTGGTCACAGGCGAATGGGGCTTTTGATAGACAGATGGTTGGAACAAAGGCCAGAGACAGAAGGTGTGAGATAAGCCTGAAGAGCAAATTGTGAAGCCAAAGGAAGGAATGTGGCAGGAGGGGTGGGGTGAGATATAAACGGTAGGAGTTAGGAAGGTCGGAAGCACAGGTGAGGGGGGTGGGAAGTGTGAGGGACACAGGGGGGAGAGGTGTTAATTAGAGGTTAATTAAAATTGGAGAATTCAATGGTCATACCATTGGGTTTTATGCTATCCAAGCAGAATATGAGTTGCTGTTCCTCCAGTTTGTGTATGACCTCACTCTAGCAATGGAGGAGGCCCAAAATAGAAAGATCAGAATGGGAAGGGGAGTTAAAATGATAACCAGGAGGTCCTGGCAGACCGAGCTCAGCTGTGCGGTGGAATGGTCGTCACGTTTACGCTTGCTCTCGCCGATGTATAGGAGGCCACATCGGGAACCCCAGATTACTGTAGATGAGATTAGCGGATGCTGCCTGAGCTGCCGAGTTACTGCAGCAACTTATGTTCCTTTGTGTATCAGCCAGCGTCTGCAGTTCCTTGTTTCTAAAACACCACATGGAGCTGTTGTGTCGGCACAATCAGTTAGTTTTGTTTCATCTGTATTTACAAGTTTCACCAGCAGGATATGGAACTAAAGTACAGGTTGCCCTCACCCTTCCCCTACCTACCTCTAGTAACAGGGTGTGGGGCGAGTGGGGTTGTATTCCTAGAAAGCAGCCCTTAGTCTCATTTTACACAAGGCGTGTCATCTGTGCATGCAACAAGAACGCGAGTTGAAATGAAAAAATATTTACTTATTTTTCACCTAAGTTTTGCAAGAGCAAATTTTATTTAGTATCTCAAATATTTGGATAGTGGATTAATTTCCAAAAATGCACTTAACAAGAAAAAACTTCAAAAAGATCAAAAATGCATAGATGTACTGGTTTGGTTTAGTTTAGAGATACAGCACGGAAGCAAGCCCTTCGGCCCACCGTGTCCTTACCGGCCATCAAATTCCTCTTCACACTACTTTTATGTTATCCCACTTTCTCATCCCACTCTAAACATTAAGCGCAGCTTTACAATGGCCAATTACTATACAAACCTGCATGCCTTTGGGATGCGAGAGTAAACCGGAGCATCTGGAGGAAACCATCATGATCACAGAAAAAAACGTGTAAACTCCACACAGACAGCACCCGAGGTCAGGATCAAACTCGGGTCTCTGGCACTGTGAGCGAGCCACTCTAACAGCTGCGCCACTGTGCGTTGACCAACAATGACCAATCTAGAGTATAGAAGTCTCATTCCTGGGCATAGATTAAATCTATTGATTATCTAATATCCAATCCAGTCTCACTGCATGGTGGAGATATATGTGCTGCACACAATTAGCCTCAGATCAGAAGTGATATTATTGCATTTCTCAGCCCCACAAACAAAACAACACTGATATAATATTTTACAATTCAATTTTGAAATATCTTAATGTTAGTTAATGACTGTGAAAAAGGTTCAAAATATCATGTTGAATTTAGTATCTGCCTGCATTTCAGGGAGTTTGTGGGTGATAGGGGCATCTGTGAACATGGAGGCGGCAGAGAATTCAATAAGGATAATTTCTTCAGATTATTAATAGAATTGGAAGTTCAGGCGTATCCGGTGATGATAGGATTATTAAAATTCACTGCGTGAGCTCGCACATGAAAAATCATTGGCAAAACACTAGATTACACCAGCATCATGAATTGGGATTCTTCACAGTTATAGAGAGAAAATCCTGTTATAGGGGACAGAATAATGGAAAATGTGATAACTTCAGTGCAAGTTGTCGTCATTAAGGTAAGGAGAGGGCAACGTAATGTTTCATTATGGATTACATGTGTGCACTGAAAAAACAATATAAATATATGACCAGACAGGTGTAAATTAAAGAAAAGTAAAACGGGCTTTTGTACACATACACTTGAGCTATTCAGTGGAATATGCCGCAGTCTGGCTTATATGCAATGTCCTACGTACTCATCTATTTTGTCAGGAAATCCCCAGCAACGGTCAAGTTTGGTATCTCCATGCCCCGTGTGAATAAAGCTGTTCTTGAGCGGATGGCTGATGTCATGGGCTGAAAGGCCTGCCACGGATGTCACTGTATTTCGTGGGAACTGCCCCACCTTCAGTGTGCGCTTATTCTGTCCTCTCCACCAATAGTTTTCAGCCCTGCAAAAAGGGAGGTAAATATACGCTCATTAAAATCCTAGACTCTCAAAAAATTAATGTTTTTGCAGAAAGCCCTTTTCATAAATAGGCTAGTTTCTGAAATGTGCTATCTAATTAGTAGATAAATTGAGATGCCCTTGTTAGTGGAATTAGTAATTATGCTCTGCTTGTGGACGTGCAACATTGTGTTTGCATGTGGCAAATTAATTAACGTTAACCCATGTAAGGAAATAAATTCTCCAAATGTGGCATATGACTGAGTGGTGGGTTTTGAGGTCTTGAAAAATGTTTGTATTACAAGTCTGTTCTTCACATACCATCAGAAAGTATGCGAAAATTAAATGTGGATTACAAATTCTTCTGATATAAACAAAAATGTCATTCAAGTTCTGCTCTCCCCAGAATAAGAGATCCCGTGTTGCATTTCAGTTCATGCAATCATTCAATAGGTAGGATCAGGATGCTGATATTGACTGGAACTCTTGCTTGTGATGGCTTCACAAGGTATTTTTAATAGATTCAGATCCATCAGATCAGATGCACTGTGCCAGAGAGTTGTATTTGACTGCAATAGATGCTCGTAGGAACAGCCTTTACAATACTTAAAGCAAAGATGGAACAAACATGGAAAAGCAACTGGAAATGAGATACGATTATGCAAAAGTGCAAGGGTCGGGGGGAAGCGAGCACAACACAAAAGTGATTGTACGACAAAATGATGTTAGGAAGCAAAAGGAATTACAAAATATAACTTTCCATTCTATA
This sequence comes from Leucoraja erinaceus, assembly GCF_028641065.1. Lineage (NCBI taxonomy): Eukaryota > Metazoa > Chordata > Chondrichthyes > Rajiformes > Rajidae > Leucoraja > Leucoraja erinaceus. The sequence continues at coordinate 8,165,603 of NC_073390.1, forward strand.
AATGATAGACCACGCTAGAAAAGGTCATTTATCATCACAGGGGAAAATTGGAAATTTCAGCAACACAAAGTTTCTGTCAAACTGAACAACATCACCTCAAGACCTGTTTATAGAAAATAACATTGGTTTCCTCTCTGGCAGTTGGTAAAGTGAAATGTCGAGCTGCTTGGGAATACCAGCTGATGGAGAAAGGCAATGATGGACAGTCCTGGAAGATGGCCTCCAACAATGAATAATTATTGAAAGTGGGGAGGAGTTAAAATTGCATTTTATAGATGGACATCAGAAGAGTGAGACTGGGTTTAATTTAGAGACAGTAAATTGAACTGAACTGCTCCTCCTAAATCACAAGCAATGCTATTAGTCATCGAGCAATGCAGCACAGAAACATGTCCTACGACCCAACCTGCCCATGCCGACCAAGATGAACATCTACACTAGTCCCACCTGCCCGCATTTGGCCCATATCCCTATAACCTTTCCTATTCATGTATCTGTCCAAATGTCTTTTAAATGCTGATATCTTGCCTGCCTCAGCCACCTCCACTTTCAGTTGCTTTACCTTCCGTTGCCCTTCAGGTTCGCATTAAATCAGTCCCCTTTTCCTAAAGGTTCATCTCCTGATTCTTGATTCTCTTATTCTGAGAAAAAGACTGTGCATTCACACAATCTATTCTGCTCATGAAGTTCTACACCTCTATAATATCACCCCTCAGCTTCCTACGCTCCAAGAAATAAAGTTGTAGCCTGCCCAATCTCTCCTTAGACTTTAGAGTTACAGTGTGGAAACAAGCCCTGCTCCGACCAGCAATCACTCCGTACACTAACACTATCCTACACACACTAGGTACAATACACAATTTTACCAAAGTCAATTAACTTACAAACTTGGAGTGTGGGAAGAAACCGGAGCACCCGGAGAAAACCCACGCGGTGCCAGGGAGAATGTACAAACTCCATACAAAAAACAGCACCCGTAGTCAGGATCGAACCTGGGTCTTCGTTGCTGTAAGGAAAGAACTCTACCGGTGCACCACTATAGCTGTCCATGTCTCCTCTCCATGCTCCCCAGAGATGCTGCCTGACTCCGCTCAGTTAGTCCAGCATTTTGTGTCCACTTGTGTGTCAAACGACATAGTTTGCTGGACCTGTGTTTGGTGAGGGGTCTCCCTGTAGCTCAGGCCCTCAAATCCTGGCAAATCTTTCCTTCACTCTTTCCAGCTTAACAACCACTTCCCTATAGAAGGGTAGCCAAAACAGAACACAATATTCCAAATGTGGCCTCACCAACATCCCAACTTATATGCTCAACATGTAATAGGAAGGAACTGCAGATGCTGTTTTATACCAAAGGTAGACACAAAGTGCTGGAGTAACTCAGCGGGTTAGGCAGCATCTCTGGAGATTAAAGAATGGGTGATGCTTCGGGTCAGGACCCTTCTTCCCCTCCGCCCGCCTCCCCCTACTTTCAGTCTTACGAGCATTTGATAAATGCCTTTATTTACTGCGTCACAATGTACGCACCTTGATTCAAATGCCAACCTCTAAGAAACCTGACCTGTAGTTTTTTAATTCTAATGACTACAATGTATGATGAAGGGGACCTCCTTCACATACAATCACAGGTCACCCTCGCTAAAACAACTGACTCTAACATAGCAATCCTGTTCAACCGAAAATAGTCACTTTTGCACCAAGGTTGGTGTTGGGACCTATACTATTTTGTATGGGGAAAGGAGGTGAAGAGCAGAGAAGCTTAAAATGCCCTCTCCAACCACAGGTCCAGCAAACTGTGCAGTATCACACACACGTGGACACAAAGTGCTGGAGTAATGGGCCTGTCCCACAGGCCATTTTTACAGGCTACTGCAGGGCTGCCATCTCTCACGCTTTCAGCGTGAGACTCACGCCCTCAAGCAAACTCTCACGCCCTCACGCTCATCAGAAATCTCTCACGCTTAGTGGTGAGAAATTTTGTGATCAACGAAAACTTCAAACTCGGATAAACTGCCTGGTCCACGGGTGTTGGAGAGCAGGGGCTGCGGGAGGGATGGGAGCAGAACCAGTGGCGGGAACAGATGCGGGGAGCCGGGACGGACGAGTGTTTGCCGGGGCCAGCGTGTCGCTCACTGCAGCTCTGGCCATAGAGCTGCAGTGCAAGTGTCCCGGGCGTCGGAGGCGTCGGAAGCGTTGCGCCGCTGCCGCGAGAGTCTCTATGCCGAAGGGACTGACTCTCAAAGGGAGGTGGAGAGAGAGAGAGAGGAAGGAGACAGGGAGACAGTGGGGAGAGGAAGAGAGGGGTGGGAGAGAGGAGAGCAGGGGAGAGACGGGGGAGGGAATGGAGAGAGAGAAGAGAGAGAGAGAGGGTAGGAGAGAGAAAATGGGAGAGAGAGTGAGGGGAAATGGAGAAAGAGAGAAGGGGATGAGGGGAGAGAGGGAAAGAGAGGGAGGAAAGAGGAGAATGAGGGGAAGAGAGAAATGGGGGAGGAAAGGGGAAAGAGAGAGATGGGGGGAAAGAGAGAGATGGGGGCAAAAGAGAGAGAGAGGGGAGAGGGGAGGGAAGAGAGAGGGAGAGAGGGAGATGAGAGAGAAATAGTAGAGAGGGGAAGAGAGAGGAGGAGGAGAGAAGGAGGGAAGAGGAGAGAGAGGGAGAGAGGAGAGAGAGGAGAGAGAGGAGGAGAGGGAAATAGAGGTGAGAGAGATGTGAGAGAGGGAGAGAGAGAGAGCGAGAGGAGAGAGTGAGAGAGGGAAGGGGAGAGGGAGAGGGAAGGGGAGAGAGATGAGGGAGAGAGAGAGGAGAGTGAGAGGGAGAGGGGAGAGAGAGAGATAGAGAGAGAGGGAGAGGGAGAGGGAGGGGGAGAGGGGAGGGAGAGAGAGGGAGAGAGAGAGAGAGAGAGAGGGGGAGGGGGAGAGATAGAGGGGGATAGAGAGAGAGTCTCTGTGTCAAATTTGCCCCAGGTGGACCGGGCATGGATCAGGCTTGCGGCTTTGGTGCATCCTGGAGGACAACCAGTGGCTGCTGGAAGTAAGTACCAAGCACTGGGTAGAAACGAAACTGTGAGAGATAGTGGACTTCAAATGGGGGTGGTGGTGAAAGCACCCTGCTTGCCTGCTAGATTTTCACTTACTGTAACTGCAGGAAGAATGGAAGAGATGTTGGGGGCGTTCAGAGAGACAGTTTAAGAAGGAAAGGGGGGGCAGGACGAGATGAGGACAAACTTTCTTCACGTAGAGAGTTGTGAATCTGTGGAATTCTCTGCCACAGAACGCAGTGCAGGCCAAATCACTGGATGTTTTCACGGAGAGAGTTACATTTAGTGTCTTGGGGCTAATGGACATCATGGGATATGGGGAAAAAAAACAGTACTGATTTTAGATGAATAGCCATGATCATATTGAATGGCCTATTCCTGCACCTATTTTCTAGGATTCTATGCTTGAGTATATGGATAAAACTCGATCACTTGATTTTGAAGCATTCATGCATGGTGGAGGGATAATGTAGTCATAGCGTGATAGCGACAGTGTGAAAACAGGCCCTTCAGCGCAACTTGCCCACACCCGCCAACATGTCCCAGCTACGCTACCTGCTTTGGTCCATACCTCCAAACTGTGTTATATCCATGAATCAGGACTTTTTCTTAAATGTTGGGATGGTCCCTGCCTCAACTACCTCTGGCAGCTTGTTCCATACACCCATCACCCTTTGTGTGGATAAAGTTACCCCTTAAAAAAGTGACCTCTTAAAAATACTTCGTACAAAAATCATTGAAATCGTTCTTCTACAGTGCACTAAAACATGGTTTTAAGACATCAAATTTCAAAAGGTTCCTACTCTGGGAGGGGGGACATCCTTCTTCCACACCCTCTCCCCACTAAGTCGCTCCACTCCCTCACCGGTTACCCCCAAGGCCAGTGATCAGTGATCGCATAGCCTCCTCCTCCCTAAAAAAACGCTCCAATCCATTTAAAGCATATATATTGCATTCAAGTGTAAGTTATAATACTCGCTACAGTATGCACCATATTGCACCATTTCAATTAGTGAAAGCTGAAAAATGCAAGGTGTTCCGGACCAATGCCTGGTACCACTCACCCTCCCCCTCTCCCCCCCCCCCCCCCACCCTGCAGGTGTGGTTACTATTGTCCTGGTAGTAAGAAATCACACATTTAAGAGTTGCTTTGAAACCAGTGGACTTCAAATGGGTTGGTGCATTTTGTAAAGACATCCTATTGCTGGTAGATGTGCTTACTGTAACTGCAAGAAAAATGTTAAGTTGGGGGCGTTCAGAACCATGGGTCACTGTTTGAATAAAGGGGGGCTGTAGCAAGTTAGGACTGAATGATGCTGGAGCTCCAAACTTTCTTCACGTAGAGAGCATGTGAATCTGTGGGAATTCTCTGCCACAGAACGCAGTGAGGCCATTTCAGTAAATGGATGTTTTCTGAGAGAGAGTTACATTTAGTTCTTGGGGCTAACGACATCATGGGATATGGGGAAAAAACAGGTACTGATTTTAGATGAATAGCCATGATCATATTGAATGGCAGTGCTGGCTCGAAGGGCCGATGGCCTATTCCTGCACCTATTTTCTATGTTTCTATGCTTGAGTATATGGCAATAAAACTCGATCACTTGATTTTGAAGCATTCATGCATGGTGGAGGTATAATGTAGTCATAGAGTGATACAGTGTGAAAACAGGCCCTTCAGCGCAACTTGCCCACACCGGCCAACATGTCCCAGCTACACTACCTGCTTTTGGTCCATTCCTCCAAACCTGTCCTATCCATGAATCAGTCTAACTTTTTCTTAAATGTTGGGATGGTCCCTGCCTCAACTACCTCCTCTGGCAGCTTGTTCCATACATAAAGTTACCCCTTAAAAAGTTACCTCTTAAAAATACTTCATTCAAAAAACATTGAAATCATACTTCTACAGTGCACGAAAACATGATTTTAATACATCCAATTTCAAAACGTTCCTACCCTTCTTCCATACCCTCTCCCCACTCGGTTGCTCCACTCCCTCACAGGGTACCCCCAAGGCCAGTGATCAGTGATCGCACAGCCTCCTCCCTTTCAAAAACGCTCCAATCCAATTTAAAGCATATACATTGCATTCAAGTGTAAGTTATAAGACTCGCTACAGTATGCACCATATTGCACAATTTCAAGCTGAAAAATGCAAATGTTCCGTCCCAATGGGAGGGGGCACCCTCCTACCACTCACCCTCCCACAAACCCCCCCCCCCCCCCCCACCTGCAGGTGCGTTTACTGTTGTCCTGGTAGTAATGGAAATCACACATTTAAGAGTTGCTTTGAAACCAGTCTTGTCAAATTAATTGTGGTGCATTTTGTAAATGACTAATGTTGCTGGTACGATGTGTTTGTGGCGAAGGAAGTAAATATTTAAGCTCACACTGATCTATCATCAATGCTTTGTGTGGGGCTGTAGCAAGTGGCAAGAATGCTGCTGGAGCTCCATACATCTAGGCACCTGGTGAGCATCCAATCATATGTAGGTGTCCTTGAGACTCTTGAAAGGTGCCCATAAATGAAATTTATTATTCTTGACTTGTCCCTTGCAGAAAATGCAAATGCTCTGGAGCCAGATGGCAACTTTCTTGTCACAGGAGAGCCAGCCTCCGACCTACTCTCATTATCACAGTGCGTGAGGCCAGAACAGTAGTTGCTTGTTAATGGTGATTTCCAAGAACATTTCAAGGGAGCACAGGAAATGGGACCATGCTGAGTTTCTGTGAAGCAAAGCAAATATCACCTGGTGAGCCAGATGTCATGCCATAGAGATTTCCTAATAGCCAACTGACAACATACACTGTCAGGAGCACGTTAGTTTTTTCAACTTTATTTTTTTTTAGTATGTTTTAAAGTGTGTTTTTAATGTTTCTTTGTGTGTTTTGTGTGGGTGGTGTGGGGGGTGGGTGGGGGGGGGGTGTGAGGGGGAAACCGCTTCAGTCGCCTCCTCCATGGAGAGGCGACTTTTTCCAGGTCGCCTCCCCCGTGGCCTAACAGCAAGGATCGGCGCGGCCTTTCCCGGAGACGCGCCCGGGGCTTCAGCGGCGGGCGCAGCGTGGACTCTCAGCGTGGAGCGGGTGAGCCCTCGCTGGAGGGGAGCGCTCCGTTTCGCTGGCCCGGGGCTGCCGGCAGCCTGAAGCCGCGCGCGGTCTGCAGAGCTCCAGCTGGCGCGGCGTCTACAGCCCGGGATCCCTCATGGGGGACCCGGGGGAAGAAGAAGCCATCACTGCCGGCCCGCGGCCAACTTCTACCGCGGGCACGGTGGCGACTTACCATCACCCCTGGAGGGGAGCTTCGACCGCCGGCCCTGCGGTCTGCGGTGCTTCTGGCTGTGGCGCGGCGGGAACTTTAAAATTTAAATCTCGACCGCCGGCCTGCGGCCTAGACCAACTTAAAGCCGCGGTCTCCGGTGGGGAAGAGCCGATCCTGGACTTACCTGGACTTGTACCTTGTCCTTTTACCATCTGGACGCCCGCAGCAACGGCTGCGGAGGGTTGAGGTCCCGACCACGGGGGAAAATGGAGGAGGACTGGCCAAATTGTGTGCCTTCCACCACAGTGATGAATGCTGTGGTGGATGTTTATGTTAAATTTTTATTGTGTTTTTGTGTGTTCTTTATCATTGTACCACTGCTGACATATTCATTTCACTTGCACTTTATGTGCAATGTGACAAATAAACCGTATTGTATTGTTGATTATCAGTATTCCACCAGTTGGATTAGGCAGTCAACATGAACATGAAAGATAAGTCACATTTGACAAATTTCTGAATTATCTGAGCTCACAATTAGCAGAATTGGTAATAGCAGCCAGTTGATGTGGTGTATCTGAATGTTTAGAAAACCATCAAGAGGTTGTCAAACAACATTGAAGCACGTGGCATTGGGGTAATGTACCGCATGGCTCGAGAGTTGGTTAATAGACAGAAAACGGAGTTGGGAATAAATGTGTTACTTTTCAGGCTGCGAAGCATTGACCAGCAAGGTGATGGACAAGGGGATTAGGCATAGCATTGGATATTTGCCAAGCACACTGCCAATTAGTTCAGTATGGAATGTGGGCTGGATACTGAGGGGGCTTTAAAGAAACACAGACAAACTAAGTGAATAAGAAAGAACATGCCAGATAAAATACACTGTGGAAAAATGTGAGGTCATCCACATTGCTATAAAAATAGAAAGGGAAAGTATTTTTTTAATGTTAATGGATTTGTCCTGTCAGGAGATTTAAAAAATATATATTTTCAGGATGTGGGCATTGCTGGCATTAATTGCCTATACCTACTTGCCCTTGATGTGATGTTAGAGTAGTACCTGATGTAGTCTTTCTGGTGAAGGTACTCCAACAGTACTCTTGTTAAGAGAGTTTCAGGATTTAAATCTAGGTCAGTCTCAAGATGAGTCCGAGCATTTAAGACAGACATTCAAAGAAATGTCTTCACTCACAAAGTTAAGTATCTGAAATTGTACCCAAGCAGCCTGTGGAGATTTAGTTTCAAACATATTCAATAGATTTTTTCAATATTAAGAAATCAAGGGGATAGAGGGCTAGTGCAGGAACGTGGCAACAAGCTAATAGATCAGCCACACGTTTATTAAATTATGTAGCAGCACCTGCAATTATTTTGTATGTTCTTAACTAGAATAGAACGGCTGATCTATTCTGATATGCAAATCTTCAATGCTATTGTGAATATGTCGCCTGAGTCCAACGCCTTTGTGTCTGTCATGTCTGCTAATGTTTCTTGACATTGAGAAGTTAAATTGCATGAAGACTTGTTTCTATGAACTCGGAAATCCTGGAACAATGTTGAGGTGAATCGTCCACTTTTATTTTAGTTTATTATTGTCACGTGTACCGAGGTACAGTGAAAAGCTTTTACGTTGCATGCTATCCAGTCAGCGAAAAGACAACACATAATTACAATCAAGCCATCCACGGTGTATAGGATTAAGAGTATTACGTTTCTAGGTGTAGTAAAGTATGATTAAAGTTTGAAGGTCTCCTAGACGATCAGAACTGCTCTCTAGTTGGTGAGAGGACACTTCAGTTGCCTGATAACAGCTGGGAAGAAACTATCCCTTAATCTGGAGATGTGCATTTTCAAACTTCTGTACCTCTAATGGGAGTGGGAAGAAGACGGAGTGACCGAGGTGAGACTTGATTATGATGCTGCCCTTGCCGACGGCAGCATGAAGTGTAGTTGGAGTAAATTGAAGGGAGGCTGGGCTGCGCATGAGTGGACAATTAAGTGCAATTGAAAGGAATGTCTTCACTTGCGGTCTTGAGCCTGTGGGCTGTTTCAAACCATGGTTGGGGATTCAATATTAAGCGCATAGAGGGGAGGGAGGCACGGGAGGGGAAGGGTATTTTAAATTTGAGGTAGGTTTTGTGATGCTTAACTAGAATACCAACTTTGAGAGGGACGGTTTGGGCTCCATCAATTTTTTGAATATGGAGGATTGGAGGGTGGAGGAGTAGTACCAACTAGGGGATTAAGATGGGGAGTGCAGGAGGGGAGAGGATCAGAGGGGGAGAACATGGGGGATTGCTGCCACTTTCATTACAATCTATTCTTGTAAGATGGAGGGAACTTTGCTGGGTCGATAGGGGGGGAGTGGAGGGGGGGGGGGGGATTCGGCGGCGCATGCATCAGGAGTTTTCCCCCAATAATTTTAGGGGTAATGGGGGAGAGGAAGGGAAGGGGAGTTGAGTCTGGAGAGGAGGAGAATGGGTTGGGGGAGAGGGGAGTTTTGGGGGGGGGGGGAGGGGGGGGAGGCGGAGAGTGCAAGGTCCACAGGAGAAGGGGGGAGAGGGGAGAGGGGGAGGGGGGAGGTGAGAGGAGAGGGGGAGGCAGGAGGGGAGTTGGAGGGAGGGCTGGGGAGAGGGGAGGAGAGCAGAGGGGGGGAGGAGAGGAGAGGGGGGGGAGAGGTGGGGGGGGGGAGAGTAAGAGGGGGAGGTGGGGGGAGGGGAGAGGGGAGGGAGGAGGGGGTGAGGGGGAGAGGAGGAGGGGGGGAGGGAGGAGGAGAGGAGGGGGGGGGGAGAGGAGGAGGGGGGAGAGAGGGGAGGGAGGAAGAAAGGAGGGGGGGGGGGAGGACTTTTCGGAGGAGGGGGGAGAGGGGAGAGGAGGGAGGAACGGGAGGAGGAGGGGTGGAGGAGGAAGGGGGAGGGAGAGGAGAGAGGGTAGATTTAGAGAGGAGAGGAGAGAGTGCAGGAGAGAGGAGGGGAGGGGGGAGAGGGGAGGGGGAGGGAGGAGGAGGAGGGAGGAGGAAGGGAGAGGAGGGGGAGACAGGAGAGGGGGGGAGAGGGAGAGGGGGGAGGGAGGAGGAGAGGGGGAGGGGGGAGGGAGAGAGGGGGGAGAGGAGGAGGGAAGGGGAGGGAGGGGGGAGGAGAGAGGGGGGGGGAGGAGGGGGGGGGAGAGGAGAGGGGGGGGGAGGGGAGAGGGAGACGAGAGGGGGGAGAGGAGAGGGGGGAGGGAGAGGGGGGGAGAGGGGGGGGGAGCGAGGGGAGGAAGGTGAGAGGAAGAGAGGAGAGATTGTGGAGCAAAAGGGGGTGAGAGAGGGGGAGTGCGGAGAGACGGGTAGATAGAGGACGACAGAGAGGAGAGGAGGGGGAGAGGAGAGAGGGGGGAGAGGAGGGAGGGGAGAGGAGAGGAGAGGAGGGGAGAGGAGAGGGGGAGAGAGGGGGAGGAGGAGGAGAGAGGAGAGAGGGGAGAGGAGAGAGGGGAGGGGGGGAGAAGAAGGGGGGAGAGGGGGGAGAGGGGGGAGGAGAGGGGGAGGGGGAGAGGGAGGGGGAGAGGGGAGGGGGGGAGGGGAAGGGGGGGAGAGGAGGGGGGGGAGGAAAGGGGGGGGAGAGGAGAGGGGGGGAGAGGGGAGGGGGGGGGGGAGGAGGGGGGGAGAGGGGGGGGAGAGAGAGAGGAAGAGGGGAGAGATTGTGGAGAGGGGGGGGGAGGGAGAGGGGGGAGAGAGAGAGAGGGAGAGAGAGGGGGAGAGAGAGGGGGGAGAGAGGAGAAGAGGAGGAGAGAGGAAGGGAGGGGGAGAGAGAGGGGAAGGAGAGAAAGGAGGAGGGAGGGAGAGGAGGAGGAGGGGGAAAAGAGAGAGAGAGCGGAGGAGAGGAGAGGAGGAGAGAGAGGAGGGGAAGAGAGAGAGAGAGAGAGTGCCTTTTTACTTCAACCCAAACCCAAACAACTATTTGCAGGCAGTGCTTTTTTACCTCTAACCATATTTTCATTTTCAAACCAAATTAAGGGTACTCACAGTGCTGTAGACATTTGTCAGTGTCATTCAGAGCTCTGATTGAGGCACACCACTTGCAGAGACTGATTGAGGCACACCACTTCCTGGTTCTGTAGTCTCTCCCCCTCCCTCCAGCAGGGGCAGCAGAGAGAATGGGGAATTTTGTAAAAACATTAATATCTCATGTCAATTTTCATCGACGGGAAATATCCTTGGCACACATGCGGCGGAGGGGAGCTCTGAGCGAGGTGGCCAAAAATGACGGCTGTAGGTGGCGGCGTTCTCTCGGAAATCGCAGCACAGATGACCAAAACCGGTCAAGAACAGACTTTTAGTAATATAGATAGATAGATATCCTCCTGGCAAGTTCTGCTACAATGTTCATTGAACGTGGTTTATTGACAGAGGCAAGATAAGAGAAACTACGTAATGATGTCACCAACGGTGGTGAAACACAACCGTGATAGAGAAGGCCCAAGTTCCTAATACATATCCAGTTTTGAGCTCCCAGGTATGTTCCGAATATATCCATGTAGAAAATAACAGTGCCACATAACATCCTAATTTAGATACCAGCTCTCAGATGTCTGCAAGGAGGACTTTGCAGCGTAGATAGGTCTGGCGTGAACTTGCTCTGTCTAAATTTGGTGCCAAGATCAATGTTGGAATGCCCATCTGATTTCATTCGTAGTCTGTTGTTATGTCACGTTGCTACCGACAAACAGCTTAATAAACAGGGATTTACAAACAGAGAGATAAATGCAGCTGCATTTTTCCAGTTCATTCATCCTCTTTACATGGTCCATTGAGAGCCATCATACAAAAAAACGATCTTGGTCCATTTTAATTTTTAGTTTAGTTTAGAGAGACAATGCGGAAACAGGCCCTTCGGCCCACCAAGTCCTGTGTGTGGGATTGATGAAGTGGCCTTTGGCATTGTGCACCAGTGCTAGTGTTAACCAGCCTACTTCAAGATAAGAGTTTTCTATGTCATGAATTAAAGAAAACCTTGCAAAATTAAACGGTTATGAAAGAATTTTACTTTCGTTGAAGGCCAGGTTATGGTTGTCACCAAGACAGACTCTGTAAACATGGTGCAAACATTAATAATATCACTTGACTAATAATTTCACAAAATTGCAGATGCCATTATAACCACGATAAATATGGAATATTACTTGAAGGAAATCCTTTAGGTTTAAGAGGAGAGCAGAGCCATGAAGAAATCCAAGTTTTGTAGAGCACAACATACTTTTTCCCAAGGTTACACAGAAAAGCTGGAGAAACTCAGCGGGTGCAGCAGCATCTATGGAGCGAAGGAAATAGGCAACGTTTCGGGCCGAAACCCTTCTTCAGACTGAAGAAGGGTTTCGGCCGGAAACGTTGCCGATTTCCTTCGCTCCATAGATGCTGCTGCACCCGCTGAGTTTCGCCAGCTTTTCTGTGTAACCTTCGATTCTCCAGCATCTGCAGTTCCCTCTTAAATATTTTTCCCCAATGTACCATAAATCAAAATGTTCCGATTTCCACATCAATTTACAAGACTAAGACCACTCACTTAGGACAAATAATTATCTTTATTTCTTGAGGTTGAGGTAACACCTCCAACAGAAATATACCAATAAAATGTTGGCACCACTAAGTGCAAGCCCAGAATTCAAATTCAATCTTCCAGTTATTCAATTTAATTTTCAGTAACTACAAGACTAACAACTTTACACCAAAGGAGGTGAAATTAACAATTCCCTTTCATAGGAGGAGGATTTTTGCTAATTGTTCTGAAATAACCTGTTTACCGTGCTCCTCCATTTTACAATGACGTGAGAAGACAGTGTTCAAACTAACAACAGAACAGAATACAGATCAATATGCAACAGTTTATAACACTACTACAGAGAAAGATTCAACCAAGAACTTATTTCCATCCACAAGAGCAAAACACAGTAAATCTCTGTTAATCAGTATGTTCGGGACTATGATGATGCCATACCGCCCAATCTTATGGAACTTTTGGATGTTATTCCCAGTTAATACTACAAAACAATTTGTTAAAAAAACTATGTAACGTAAAAGATGTCACAAAGTATAACAAATTTTCCAGTGAACCCAGCAAAATTCAAGGGAGCACAGAAAGCGGAAACCTCAGTGTGTTAGACGGAGTGTGGGAGCCCAGTGTGTTAGAATCAGCCGAAATGTGGAAGAAGGAACTGCAGATGCTGGGTTAAACCAAAAATAGACACAAAATGCTGGAGTAACACAGCTGGACAGGCAGCATCTATGGAGAGAAGGAATAGGTGACGTTTCGGGTTGTGACCCTTCTTCAGTCGGAAGATCTTGGCACCAAAATGTCACCCATTCCTTCTCTCCAGAGATGCTGCCTATTCCGCTGAGTTACTCCAGCTTTTTGTGTCTATCTTCGTGTTAGAATCAGCGCAGGATAGAATGGATGCCACACCATTGGGTTAGCTGGAGAATTGGAGAGCAAATTATCACAGATGTGAATACTGTAGGCTAGGGAAATGTGATACTGCCTTGTATTTTAAAACAATGTTTATTTCTAACAAGACCCAGCTTACAAGAAAGAATTGACGAGCGATGCTTAATCTTTCTTTCTCTATATATGGTGTGCATATATGGAGAAGCATTGATTAAGCCTATAACATCCTGAAGCCGCGGTCTGCGGAGCTTCTAACCGCGGGTGCGGCGTGGACTTACCATTCGGAGCGGGATCCAAGATTCAAGAAAGTTTATCGTCATTTGTCCCAGATAGGACAATGAAATTCTTGCTTTGTTTCAGCACAACAGAATGTAGTAGGCATAAATAAATACATAGCAGAACAGATCAGTGTGACCATATATCAATTAATATATATATACACACACACACACATAAATAAACAGATAAAGTGCAATGGGCTATTAATGATCAAAGTTTTGTTTGAGTTGAGTTTAATAGCCTGATGGCTGTGGGGAAGTAGCTATTTCTGAACCTGGATGTTGCAGATTTGAGGCTCCTGTACCTTCTACCTGAAGGCAGCGGAGAGATGAGTGAGTGGCCAGGATGGTGTGGGTCTTTGATGATGCTGGCAGCCTTTTTGAGGCAGCGACTGCGATAGATCCCGTCGATGGTAGGGAGGTCAGAGCCGATGATGGGCTGGGCAGTGTTTACCACTTTTTGCAGACTTTTCCGCTCTGGGCGCTCAAGTTGCCGAACCAAGCCACGATGCAACCGGTCAGCGTGCTCTCTACTGTGCACCTGTAGAGGTTCGAGAGAGTCCTCCTTGTCATACCGACTGTCCGTAATCTTCTCAGGAAGTAGAGGCGCTGATGTGCTTTCTTTATAATTGCATCCGTGTTCTCGGGCGGATAGCCAGAGAAGAGCTCCGAGCGCCGGCATGCGGCCTACATCCTGAAGCCGTGGTCTCCGGTAAGAAAGTGCCGATTCGGGACCTACAAGCCGAGGAGTGTGTTGGACCGTCCCGATGAAAGGGCTTATACATCGGGCTATCTGTAGCAGCGGCTGCGGAGGGTTTATGGCTCCAACCACGGGTGAACAAGGAGGAGGACTGACTGAACTTTGTGCCTTCCATCACAGTGAAGAATGCTGTGGTGGATGTTTGTGTTAAATCTTATTGTGTATTGTGGGTTCTTTTTAATTTATCATGCTGGCAAATTCATTTCACTGCACCTTCGGGTATAAGTGGCGAATAATCTGACTATACTATTTCTTATCAATATATGGAGAAACAAAGATGCATTTTCTGACATGTATTTTTCCATTTTCCACCAGACATATTTCCAATACGTTGGTTCATAAAATACCATGCTAATAATGAACATTGATTTGTTTGGTGTGCTGCAGTTGGCACTAAATTAATGCAGACACAAAGTGCTGGAGGAACTCAATAAATCAGGCAACATCTCTGGTCAGAAACAGCAGTTGGAATGGAAAGGGGAGTTAAAATGGTTAGCAACTAGGAGATCCAGCAGGTTATGGAGGACTAAGCACAATTGTTTGGTGAAACAGTTGCCTCGTCTAAGCTTGGTCTCACCGATGTAAAGCAGGCCACATCAGGAGTACGGAATCAAGTACATGCTGGATCTCCCGGTTGCTAACCATTTTCAACTCTACTTCCCAGTGGGAGGCTACGTGTAAAGGAACAACACCCCATATTCCCCTCAGGTCGTTTTCAACCCACTGATATGAACACTGAATTCTCCAGTTTTAGATACCTAACATACAAACAATCCCCTCACCCTCCCCTTTATACCCCTCTCTCCTCTGTTCCACACCCACATGCGCACCCATTCTCCATTTCCTCTGCCCTGGCATTCCTTCAGGCTTCATATTTCATGCCTTTTCTCTTCTTGTCTCACTATTTTTTTGTCTTTTCATCTCTGGCCTTTGTCCAGCCATCTGCAAATCAACCTCCCCAATCACCTGGATCCACCCATCACTTGCCAGGCTTTGACCCACTCGCACCTCTCTTCCAGCTTTCTCCCTCCCCCCCTTACCACAACCAGTCTGAAGAAGTGTCCCCTCCTAAAATGTCAACAACCCATGTTCTCTAGAGATGATTTCTGACTTGCTGAGTTTAGCACTATCTCTTTTTTGTATACAAGCATCTATAGTTCCTTGTGTCCAGTAAATGAATGCGGCTTTGCTCACCTTTTTTGTATCTGTCTGCATTGCAATGTTACCGAAGGTACGCTGGACATAGAATCCATTTTGATCTTACTTCAGATAATGACAGATATCATGTATTGCAATAATCAACTACAAAGTAACTGGTCACCTTCCATAATACGATTTTCCTATCAGATAACATCTTTATGACTAAAGACTTCCTGAATGACACAGCCCAGTCATTGCTGTCTACAATTATCAGGGACTGGCTTTCATCCCCTATCTAAATAATATTTACTTCATGTGGGTTTGTGCACCATTCATGTTTGTGGCTTGATCAACTGGCTAAAGCATGCTGCATACACAGAGGAACATGAGTGATAGGCAATGCGTTGAATGGTTAATGGAAACTCTCGCAGGGATCAGCTAACAGAAGGAACAGCACACTATTCAGAAACTCTACACCTCAACCTGTTTCCAGAATCACTTTGCAACATGCCAGAGTTATACAAGTGGAAAATTACTCATGGGTGGGTGGACAGAGATCCAGGCCAAGTTTAAATGAACAACCTCAGTGAAAAAATCCAATTCAACTTGCATCTGGAGCTGCATCGAGAGTTCTACATTTGTTTTTTGGAGCTAGCAAATGTAATTAGAATAGAAAACGTTATTTTTTATCCCAGATTCGCACTGATTTCACCCATATCTAACAATGCATACATTTTCAGATTGCTCTCGTCTCAGATTCTTGATGGGCAAAGCTTCTTTCTCTCATCACTCCTAATTTACTACCATCTTTTCCTGAAATTCCTGATTTTTACTGCCCATCATTATCAGTTTAGAGATACAGCGTGGAAACAGGCCCTTCGGTTCACCGAGTCCACAATGACCAACGATCCCCATACACTAACACTATCCTACACACACTAGGGACTATTTACACTTACACCAAGCCAATCAACCTACAATCCAGTACGTCTTTCAAGTGTGGGAGGAAACCGAATGTCTCTGAGAAAACCCATGCGATCACAGAGAGAACGTACATACTCCGTACAGGCAGCACCCGTAGTCGGGATTAAACCCAGGTCTCTGGCACTGCAAAAGCTGTAAGGCAGCAACTCTACCGCTGCGCCACTGTGCTGCCCATGTATTTGGAAATGTTTCACATCAGTGTACACGTGTGTGCCTGGGTAATGAATTTTTGCATCAGAGCAGAATCAAATCCTTCCCACATCAGATTTCCAAGCTACTTTACAGGAATTAAAGAAGTCCAATAGTGCACAGTGAAGCATTGATTTATCTCAGACCTAACTCAGCTGTCCCAGCAGACCAAGATTTTCAAATATCTGACAGGCAGGTCAGTGTTGCTCAGTCCCAAATTAATTTTGAATATTAACAGTATAAAAATTGTTGAGAAGTTTGTTTGTCATTGGGCCAAATCAAGTTGCCAGCAATTAGTTGTCCACTAATTGATAAGAACTATCGATGGTTCAGGTCAGGAACCTGTATCAGGACTTTCGACCTGAAATGTCAACAATTTATTTCTGCCAGATGCTGCTCGACCCACTAAGTTTCACCAACAATTTGTTTCTTGATCTAGATTTGAACTTCTGCAGTCTCCTGCCTACTAATATCTGTAGAAACAATCTGTTACTGAACTCAGATCAAAACAGTTTAGTTTAGTTTAGAGATACAGCATGGAAACAGGCTCTTTGCCCACTGAGTCCATGTTGATAATCGATCACCCGTTCATACTAGGTCTGTATCATTCAACATTCAGATCCACTCCCTACATACCTGGGGCAATTTATTACAGAGGCCAATTAACATAGAAATCTGCACACCCATGTGATCACAGAGAGAACGTGCAAACTCCACACCGACAGCACCCAAAGTCAGGATTGAACCGGACCTCTGGCGCTGTGAGGCAGCAGCTCAACCAGCTGCTATTAACATTTCTTTTGACAGACATCTATCGGTCTTCATATTTGTCAAAGTTCATTTAAATTGCTATATGTAATATTTTTTGCACAATGTTTGTAATATTACTTCGTTGATTTCTTATTTGGTTGCCAAAGGACAAATCAAAGATCAAAGTTGCACTGACCATCGGGCTTTTATTTCTTGTCATAAGGTCATAAGGAATAGGACCAGAATTAGGCCATTCGGCCCATCAAGTCTACTCCGCCATTCAATCATGGCTCATCTATCTGTCCCTCTCTCCCATTCTCCTGCCTTCCTCCCATAACCTTTGACACCTGCACTAATCAAGAATCTATCAATCTTTGCTTTGAAAATACCCACCTGCCCTGCCCCCCCCCCCCCCCGACAGCTTTCTGTGGCAAAGAATTTGTCTGAAATCGTTATTTTTATATTCACTTGCTGTGACAAGTCTATTCCCTTTCCCTCTACAGATGTTAATCCTACACAAGGATAACTGGCAGGATAATTCCTGGTCATATCAAGATGAATGTTGTCTGCGGCTTATTATTGCCATTAGACTTTAGCAGCATCACAGACAAACTCAATGCCTGGACATGAATTTCTTTCACGAGACCCTGGATGTTGAGCAGAGCAGCGTGATTATTTTCCTTTCTCAGCCCAAGATTCGCAGGTCAGTTGCTGAGCCCCCAATACTGTGATGGTAATGATTAAAAGTGATGCCATTGTTTTACCGACAATACAATCACACTGCAGTTGCAATTTCCAGAAAAACACAAACCTGCCCTCGATGACTGTGATCACGTCGTTCATCTGAATTTGCAGTTTGTCAAGTTCACTGAAGTCCTGCAGGGCTCGCATGTCTGTGGGCTGGGCCTGTGTAATCAATGCATAGTATTAGGTTTGAAGACCCCACGCTCAGTCTTTGGTTCAAGTTACCAACTTCAGAAAATTAAATTGGAGAATGACAGACTAATTTAAAATGACAAGACCCATTACAATCCATACAAAGAGAGTGCACCCAAAATCCATCATGTGGAAACTCGGAAAATGTGCTTAGTCCACAGGAAGAGTGAGAGAAAAGATTAACCCAGGCTCCTCATAGTTTCACCAGCAACAATGTGCATGAGACGACCAGATGAGACCAGTGCCTTTCCAGGTTAAGAATTAGTGAACTGAAAATCAAAGAGCATTAATGATTCTAAGTTTAAAGCAGCATGTGGAAAATTGTATTTAAATTGAAAGCTTTGCAATGGATCCTGAATGGCAGTACTCAATTTTACAATTCAACTTGACAGCCTGCAGTGAGTCTCTCAGCAGCTTCACATTGTGACAAAGTGAAGCTACTTTCTTTCACCAACAGAATGTTCGGCACTGAGGAAGAAAAACTATTTTTAATTAAACCTTTTTGCCCTAAGCTATTCCTTTTGGCTTTCACCTCCCCCGCACTTTCCTGACTGCGCAGGGGACCGCTGTGAGGGGGGTCGAAAAGAACAATGGAGGACCCGGCGTGGATACTTTGTAACTTTATGTGGCGACTATTTGCATACCTTGGGTATGCAAGCAAAGAATTTTATTGTGACATGTGACAATAAAGTATTCATTCATTCATACATCCATCCATTCATTCATTCATTCATTCATTCATTCATTCAATCATTCAACTTGTTGAAGCAGATACAAGATCATTCAGAATGATAAGAATCAGCTTAGACCCCCTTGCAGCAGTATGTGGACACACCTCAATCAGAAAATCGCGGAGTGCCACAAATGTTGGTCTGTCATCGGGTTTGTGCGCCCAGCATTGCAGCATTACATTGTAAATGTCCTGCGGACAATCTTCAGGCCTTTGCAGCCTCTCTCCTTCCTTATCGATCTTATGCAAAATCTGGAAAGGGAAAATAAATTGTAATGTTGTAGCCTACAAAATATAATGGTGGAAGAATGAATAAATCATCATAATCTCACATAGAATCTTCAAATCAAGGAGCTAAATACACATGCTTCTGCAGTGGATAACCAGGGAGAAGGTAGGACTGCTTGGAGTCTGGGGATGTAACTGAGGTACTAAACAAGTGCCTGGGATCAGTTTTCACCAAAGTAGGACATGGAGCTCAGTGAGATTAGTGTGGAGAATACTAACATGCGAGCAAAGGTTTTTAAGGAGGAGGAGAAGTTGGGGCTATTGAAGTGCATTAAGGTGGATAAAACCCCAGGATCAGATGGAAGTTACCCCATGTTATTGAGAGTGGCAAGAGAGGAGATTGTGAGAGCCTTGACAACGATCTTTGTGCCTTCTCTAGCCACAGGTAAGGACCCAGAGGACTGGAGAGTAGCTAATGCTGTCCCTTTATTTGAGAAGGGAAGTAGTTTACAGACAGCACCACTATTGCTGGTACACAAAATAGCTGGAGAAACTCAGCGGGTGCAGCTCAGTGAGTTTCTCCAGCAATTCTGTGTACCTTCGATCTTCCAGCATCTGCAGTTCCTTCTTGAACACCAATATTGCTGGGGTCGCAGACTGTGTGCAAGGCTGTAAAAGTAGACAGCGAGATATAGATCAGTTACAGAAATGGGTGGAGAAATGGCAGGTGCAGTTTAATCTGGGAAAGTGTGAGGTGCTGCACTTTGTGAAGTCAAATGTAAGGGGGAAATATAAAATTAATGGCACACCCCTTAACAGCATTGATGTAGAGAAGGATCTTGGGGTAGAAGTCCATAACTCCCTGAAAGTAACAACACAAAAAGGTATAGTGGTAAAAATGACATATGTTTTACTTGCTTTCATAGGTTGGGGCATTGAGTGAGAGAGTCAAGACATCATGATACTGCTTTATAGGACTTTGGTTAGGCTGCATTTTGAATATTTTGTGCATTTCTGGTCGCCCCATTACAGGAAGGATGTGGAAGCTTTGAAAAGGGTACAGAAGTGGTTTACCAGAATCATGCCTGGATTAGGGAGTATTAGCTATTGGAAGAGGTTGGACAGGCATGGCTTGTTTTCTCTGGAATGGCGGAGGTTGCGGGGAGACTTGAAGTACCGTATTTCCCGCTATTTTTTACTCTAAAATAAGGCCCGAGAATGTATCTGCATCATGGAGGCTGAAGGTTAGGCCGAGCAATGCCACTCTCGTAGCGACTGCTCCGCGGACCCTGCCACGCCTTTGACCCTAGAGCTGTGTGAAGTGGGAAGCAGCTGTAAAAGGACAGCGCGGCTGGGATGGGGGGGAGGGGGAGTTCCTTTCCACAGCGTGTGTGGGGAGTCTGGCCCGGGTCAGCACGGCCTGGGCTGAACAAAGTAGTAAACTTGGCTGGACCGCCAGGGGTAAAGTTGCGGGGAGGGCAGGTGCGTTGAGAAGGAGGGAGTCGGAGATCATGCCAGCAACTCACTCACTCACCGCTGTTGCGGTGCTCCGGGCGTGGAGCCACCGTATTGTGGCCGGGGAGGGAAGTAACTTGGGTGGCTGCGAGCGGCCGCCGGGACCGGAGAGCGGAACCGAACTCAGCGCCTTCGGCTGGCCCGCCCGACAGCCAGCCACGGTGTCCTTCGGCACAGGCGCAACTGGTGGAGGTGGTGGTTGGCGGGTGGCTACTGGGTGGAAGGCTGGCTGCTCCGTCCTGGGCGCTCTTTCTCTCCCCGTTATGTGATCTCCCTGAGCTAGGAAGTCCCCGTTCCTCAGACCTGAAGCCCACAGCCCAGCGCATTGTGGGACAGGCGAAGATGGAGGCTCCCCGGTCCAGCTTGCCTCCTTGAAGGAGTTTCACATCTTCCTTTCTACTGACTAAACCAAACCCTTGATCCTGTCCCGCCAGCCCGTTTTGAAAATTTAGCAACTCAAAATGGAGGTGCATCTTCGACGCAGGTTCGTCTTCAATGCCGGGAAATACGGTATATAAAATCATGTGAGGCATAGATAGAGTAGACAGTCCGAATCTTTTTCACAGGATAGAAAAATCAAACACTAGTGGGCATAGCATTAAGGTGAGAAAGTCTAAAAGAGATGTGCGGGGCAGGCTTTTTGCACGGAGGGTGGTGAGTGCCTGGAATGCGCTGCCGGGGGCGGTGGTTGAACCAGATACATCGGTTGTTTTTTTCAGATAGGCATATGAATATGCAGGATATGGAGGGATATGGGTTATATACGGATGGATAAGTGATGGTTTTGGCACCTTGTTTGGAACATGCATTGTGCCAAAGGGCCAGTCTTGCATTGTATTGTTCTATATTCTATGGTAAAAAAACAAGTCTCTTTCCAGTACCTGGCTCCCATTGAGGCCTACCCAAGGCTCCTGACCATATGTGTACATTTCCCACAGAGTGACACCAAACATCCAGGTATCACTGGCATGTGAGAATGTTCGTGTTTTTAGACTTTCAGGTGCACACCTGCAAAATAAACAGATCAAAATTACATAATAATATAAAAAAGCAGGCTTCTAAATACATAAAATAACAAATGCTGAAAATGCTCAAGGCAGCAAATCTGGAGAGAGAAACAGAGTTGATTTTTCAGATGAATGAGCATTTATCAAGACTAGGAAAGGTTAATCATTAGGAAGACACAAAAGGCTGCTGATGCTTGAATCTGGAGACAAACTGCTGGAGGAACTCGGCAGGATAGGGAAAGGGAAGTGGGGAACTCAAGGCAGTTAATATTGTGTCGGCAGTTGGAAATAAATAGGTCCAAAGCGGGTAGAAGGCGGGCAGAGGGAATCCAGGAGGAGGAGGAGGAACGTTGCAGACAGGCGAAGGGGTCATCGCTGGGTGGCGAGGATTCCTTACCAGAGGAATAGGCCTGGAGGTGGAGGCAATGGAAGGTGAGCTAACATCATGGCAGGCTCAAACTCATTGGCATGTGGACATGGAGGTACAAAGGAAACTGCTGTGGACTGACAGTACTGCATCAGAACGAGGGAGGACAGGGGAGATAGTGAAAACTCCTGTCGGGTGTCAGAGGTTATGGGGAGAAGGCAAGATAATGGGGTTAGGATAGAGATAGATCAGCCATGGCGAATAGCGGAGTAGACTTGGTGGGCAGAATGGCCAAATTCTACTCCTATCACTTATGACCGTATGACTCCACAAGGGTAAGGACTGGGATCAGAGGGGGACAGTAGGATGGACAGACATTTGGAGGAGCTACTGTGGGGGGATGATGTGAACTGAAGTGTGGGGGTAGGAGAAATAGCATGGTTAGAATAGGATGAAGGGTAGCAGGACTTGGTGGTGCCATTATTGAGGTGCCCTGTTAAAGGGGGAGCAACGGGATCCAGGATAGCCCATCCATGAGATGCAATTGAAGCTGGAAGCTAGGAGGCATCTCATTTTCTGAATAGGCACAATATAGCCATTTGAACACTTCGTAGAATTCAACTATTCCAGATCACGAGTCTTTCTAGTTTGCACTAGAACTGGCTGACCCTGTTTAAGGTCAATAAAATGTGACTCCATTTTTTTCTCCACATTTGCTGCTTGACCCTCTGTATTTCCAATGTTCTCCATTTTAGTTCAGATGTCTTGCTTTTGTAGTGTTTGATATCTCTCAGTTCCAGAATTGTTTTCCACTCTCTTCGGTTCTCATTCCCGTGGTATTTACATCTCAAAATAGAATAGCAAGGATATTCTATAGGTAGAATAGGGTTGATTAACATGCACTCATCATCTTCTCTTATTCGTTGGAAAAGCTCCCTCTTCTGTTGAGAACCGTAATCAGATAAAATAATGCGTAGATAATAAAAAGGAAAGCTGCAGAACAGCTCAAATAAGTACTATTGCTTCTAACAAGAAACGGAACATCAAAATCTTCATATATTCTACTTAAGATGTTCCAAATTCGCCTTAAAGGTGCAATGGCACCACCTTCAGGAAAGGTTCTTGCACGGTGTGAGATGATTATGAAGGTAGACAAAAGTGCTGGAGAAACTCAGCAGGTACTGCAGCATCTATGGAGCGAAGGAAATAGGCAATGTTTCGGGCCGAAACCGTTCTTCAGACTGGGATGAGATGAACATGATATTAGAGGCAGACCTTCCACTGCTTTAAGGGCGGCACAGTGGTGCTGACAAGAGTTGCCACCTTATATAGCCAGACCTGGGTTCAATCCTGACTACGGGTACCGTCTCCCTGTGACCGTGTGGGTTTCCTCCCAAACTCAAAAGACGTATAGGTTTGTAGGATAACTGGCTTCAGAAAAGTTGTAAAGTTGTCCCTGGAGTGTAGGAATAGTGTTAGTGTAAGGACTGATCGCTGGTCAGTCTGAACTCAGTGGGCAGTGCTATCTCTCTAAAGTCTAAAGGTATGGAAAAACTGATATCTTTGGGTAGTTATTGAGCACGTGGTTCCTCCTGAAACACAAAGCAGGTGTTCAAGAGGCATTTGAAATTGTAAATCTGCCCACTCGAATGAGAATAACATGCCCACTCTTTTCTTCGCAATATCTAGTCGATTTAGCTCCACACGGTGACATGATTCATGTGTCCCCAGGGCTAACTGGGGATTGGGGACCACAGATTTTGTCCCTTCGAAAAGAAATGCTTACATTAATCAATTAAAGAAGGATAAGTACTTTACTCAGCAATAGATAGAATTAAAAGCAACATGGATGTTCTCCAATACTTTACTTCAATAATTGAAAAGAAGATTTGAGGAGTGGATATTTAATGTATTACATCTGTTAGCAACTTATGTCAAATCATCTATAGATCTAAGTAACAATATTCATGAGCTCTTCAGTGCAAACATCAAATCTGTAAGGTAATCTATAAGATATAGAACCATCGTTAAACTTTGATTCAACAAAAGAGTACATTACAATAGTAAAATGAACAGTATTATACTTATGAATCCTATTGCTTGATGTAAATGAGCCATGCAATATCAGTTGCATAAATCGTTGCTCTACACTGACAAAGCAAGGTAAATGATGGAAAATACCTACTGCAATATACTTATAGAAGAGTTTTGAACACCAAATGACTGTGGCACAAACCATTGGATATTCCTAAATAACCTCGGCTTGCAAATTCATTTTACTGCATAGTTAGAAAGACGTGTGCGACATCACTACAGTTAGAATAGAAACCGCATGTCAGCCAATCACGTTATATTGTTAGCATTTATAGCACTGAAATGTCATGTTCTGCCAGCTAGAACAAAAAAATGTAACAAGATCTGTATAGGCAAGCAATAAACGCTATTAGTTACTGGAGTTATTAGAGGCGTTCTCATTGAATGGTACACAATTCTGACGGTTCAATAGACTTGATGTGGGATGCATATTTCCTTTGCCTTATGGGGTGGGGAGTTGTTTGGAAACAGTGGTCACAATTTCACGATATTTTAGTGTAACAACACGTACCAAGCAAAGGGAACCTTGCGATGTTCCTGCATGACGTAGTGATCATCATTCTGTGGAAGAGCTCTCATGAGTCCAAAATCTCCAATTTTCACCAACTCATTCGAGGCCAGTAAAATATTTCTAGCTGCCAGGTCTCGATGAATAAAGCGCTTAGACTCGAGGTAAGCCATGCCATTTGCTATCTGTATTGCGTATTGGCACAGTGTTGAAATGAGAAAGTAGCCTTGGTTTTTTCTCAATCGATCCAGTAAAGAACCAAGTGGAGCCAGTTCTGTAACCTAAAAAGCAAAGTGAAAACTGTCAAACAATGTGCTTGGCCTCACAGCATAGAGTGTGGTACAGTGTGGAAGCAGGTCCTTCCGCCCAACTTGCCCACACCGGCAAACATGTCCCAGCTATACTAGTCCCACCTGCCAGCATTTGGTCCATATTCCTCCAAACCTGTCCTATCCATGTACCTGTCTAACTGTTTCTTAAATGTTGGTATAGTCTCTACCTCAACGACCTCACCTGGCAGCTTGTTCCATACACCCACCACCCTTTGTGTAAAAACGTCACCCCTCAGATTCCTATTAAATCTTTTCCCCTTCACCTTAAACCTATGTCCTCTGGTCCTCAATTCACTTACTCTGGGTAAGAGACTATGTGCATCTACCCAATCTCTTCCTCTCATGATCTTATACACCTCTATAAGATCACCCCTCGTCCTCCTGCCCACCAAGTCCCAGCCTACTCATCCTTTGCCTATAGCTCAGACCCTCTAGTCCTGGCAACATCCTTGTAAATTTTCTCTGTACCCTTTCCAGCTTGACAACATATTTCCTATAACAGGGTGCCCAGAACTGAACACAATACTCTAAATGTGGCCTCACCAAAGTCTTCTACAGTGCATTCAGAAAGTATTCAGACCCCTTCACTTTTTCCACATTTTGTTACGTTACAGCCTTATTTTAAAATGGATTAAATTACTTTTTTTAATCATCAATCTACACACAATACTCCAGAATGAAGAAGCAAAAACAGGTGTTTAGAAATTTTTGCAAAGTAATTAAAAAGAAAAAACTGAAATATCACATTTACATAAGTATTCAGACCCTTTGCTATGACACTCAAAATTGAGCTTAGGTTCATCCTGTTTCCATTGATTATCCTTGAGATGTTTCTACAACTTGATTGGAGTCCAACAGTGGTAAATTAAATTGATCGGGCATCATTTGGAAAGGCACACACCTGCCTATATAAGGTCCCACAGTTGACAGTGCATGCCCGTAAACCTCCAAGAGAGGTTTGTGTCGAGACACAGATAAAACAATTTCCGCAGCATTGCAGGCCCCAAAGAGCACAGTGGCCTCCATCATTCTTAAATGGAAGAACTTTGGAACCACCAGGACTTCATAGAGCTGGCAACCCAGCCAAACGAGCAATCAGAGGAGAAGTTAGGATGGTGACCAAGAACCAGATGGTCACTCTGACAGAGCTCCAGAGTTCTTCTGTGAAGATGGGAGAACCTTCCAGAAGGACAATGCTATCTGCAGCACTCCACCAAACAAGCCTTTATGGTAGAGTGGCCAGACGGAAGCCACTCCTCAGTAAAAGGCACATGACAGCCCTCTTGGAGTTTGCCAAAAGGCATGAGAAACAAGATTCTCTGGTCTGATGGAACCAAGATTTAACTTTTTGGCCTGAATGCCAAGCGTCACGTCTGGAGGAAACTAGGCACCGCTCATCACCTGGCCAATACCATACCTACGGTGAAGCATGGTGGTGGCAGCATCATGCTGTGGGGATGTTTTTCAGTGGCAGGAACTGGGAGACTAGTCAGGATCGAGGGAAAGATGAATGGAGCAAAGTACACAGAGATCCTTGATGAAAATAAATTTGAACTTGAACTTAAGCTTGAGCATTCTGGACCTCAGACTGGGTGGGGGTACACCTGCCAACAGGACAACAACCCTAAGCACACAGCCAAGCCAAAGCAGGAGTGGCTTCATGACAAGTCCGTGAATGTCCTTGTGTGGCCCAACCAAAGCCCAGACATGAACCCAATCGAACATCTCTGGAGGGACCTGAAAATAGCTGTGAGTCGATGCTCCCCATCCAACCTGACAGAGCTTGAGAGGATCTGCAGGGAAGAAAGGGAGAAATTACTCAAATACAGGTGTGCCAAGCTTGTAGCGTCATACCCAAGAAGACTTGAGGCAGTAATCGCTGCCAAATGAGCCTCAACAAAGTACTGAGTAAAGGGTCTGAATACTTATGTAAATGTGATATTTCAGTTATTTCTTTTAAATTTGCGGACATTTCTAAACACATATTTTCGCTTTTTAATTATGGGGTATTCTTTGTAATTTGATAATTAAAAAAATGAATTTAATCCATTTTTGAATAAAGCTGTAACGTAACAAAATGTGGAAAAAGTGAATGGGTCTGAATACTTTCAGAATGCACTGTACGTGACCTCACAACTTCTATACAAACGGTGCAAGTGCAACATTTATGAAAACACAATTCCTCAGGAATCCAGTAGAAAAGCAAGGCAGCGTCACTTCATGTGGGAATTTTAAATCATGCAGTTTCCTCATTCCAAAGCGAGAAAATATAGTTTGCCAGGTACAGCTGTGTAACCTCTGTGACATGCCTTTTATTTCAGTCTCAGTGGAGAAAAGTGATGTTCCCACCCTCTGCTGATGAGTTTGGCTAGTTTCATTCATTCATTTCATTCATTCTCAATGGACATAGATCCGCAGGATTAAACTGGTTCAACTTAGATGCAACTGGTATTAATTTGGCAACTTACTCAGTGAGACCATAAACGATGAAAATGGAAACCGTACACTGCTGAACTTGCAATTCACACACATTATCAGGATGTGTGAGTGGGAACAGAGATTGCAGCTGCTCTCACTGTTACCGGTACAGGCCTAATCTTGTCACAGTGGAAAACTACAGGCATTTAGTGGCAGAAACTACACGTGGGCTTTATTCAATGGTGATATTTAAAAAATAGTTACTGAAAAGTAAAGGATGCAAAACAGAAATGGGGATTAAAAATAATAAAATCAGATCCGTTTCTAAATTGCTCCTCACCATTTTCATTGGATGGGTCAGAACAACACCATATAGGCGGATAAGGTTAAGATGGTCCAGAAAATGCATGGCATTCACTTCTCGTATAAAATCATCCAAAGCATCGGGTTGATTTAACACATCTGTTTTCAAGCACTTCACAGCCACGTTCATCTGGTAAAAAGAACAAGTTAGCTTCAATTACCATTTGCTATTTTAAACTGCATTCCAGGAGTGCCTCGTCTTCCTATTAGCGTAGAGAAATAAAGCAACAACAACTAAAAGCCAAAGGGATTCTGTTTCATATCACAAATCATAATATCCAAAACCCATTCCCAAGGCAAATTGACAAAAGTAAATGAATTCCCTCCATTCTTCGGATTTCTGAACACTTTAACATATCATATATATGTGCGTGCGTGTGTGTGTATATATGTGTGTGTGTATGTGTGTATCCTATGTGTGTATCCTATATATATATATAAAGGAGGGTAGCAAGCCATTTAGACCAAAGGTAGTACTTGTGCTACACAGAAGATTGGCTCTTAAGCACAAGTGCTGACGTGGTGGTGAATTTCAGTCATTTGTTGGGTGAAGTTTCTAAGTTCTTAATTAATGAGATTTCTAGGCCCTAGTTCCAAATTTACCTGCAAATACAAATGTTTCCAATAGAAGCATATTAAGATCCAGATACACAAACCTGGTTGTACAATAAAAACAGGATTTATTGTAATAGTGGAGAAAACCAAACGAGTTCCGATTAGTTTCAGCCACTGGACTTATTTTTTAAGCTTCAGTCCAGTTTTGAAGCATAATCACCTCACAAGTCAGTACTTACTACTTTGCCAGAAGGCGACTGCCAATCACCCCGCCTGACAACTCCAAAGGATCCATCGCCTAATTTCTCATAAAACGTCAGATCTATCTCGCTGATCAAACAGGTCAGTGACTGGTTCCCTTCTGGCGGTGGTGGTGGCGGAGTTGGTAGTTTGCGAAACGTCGTTCCCGGCTGAGGCTGGAACTCGGATTCGGGTCGCTTTCCACTGAACACCTGGAAACATACAAATAGAATTAGAAAAGCCCAGTGTCACACAAATCTGGAATAATTTTTTTTTAAATCCTGACAGGCCGACAGGTGTAAGTGTTCAGAGGTCTTAGCCATCGTTGCATATGAATCACTGAAAGTTAATGAGCAGGTACACCTCGCAATGATGAAGGCAGATTGGACATTTTCTATCATTGCAAAAGGTTTCAAGTACAAAAGTAAAATGTCTTTCTGAAATGATATCGGGCCCTCGTGATACTGCTTCTGGAATGGTGTGCACAGGTCTGGTCCGAAAATTGATAGTTCGCAAGAATCTACTGATCTACATCACAGCGTTCTGAAAGAGGTGGTGGATCGATGATCTGGTCATCATCTTCCAAATTGTGATAGATTTGGGAATAGTTGCTGCAGGTTGGTGGGTGGAAAATATGATCCTAATATTTAAGAAAAGAGAAGAGAAAACAGGGAACTACTAACCTGACATTTCCATATGGGAAAATATTGTACCTAATACTTGCGTATTTGATATCAAGACACTTCGGAAATAATACCACGATTGACTAGTCAAAATTAATTTATGAAAGAGAAAATTATGCTTCACAAACCCATTGCCATTCTTGGAAGATGTCTCTGGCAAAGTTGATGAGAGTGAATGTGAGTGATATCCATTTGACTTTCAGAATATTTTTAATAATGGTCCATGCGGATTGATGAGCAAGCTTAGAACACATGGAACTGGGCCTGGCATCCAAGTGTGAAACAAGAGAGGATCAACAGATAGAAAACAAAGGATAGGGGGAACAAATGATTTTTGCTAGTTGGCAGATTGCATTAGTTTACCACAGGGATGGTGTTTGGGTTTCGACAATTCATAACCTATATCACCAGCTTGGCTGAGGGGACCGAATGGACCATTTCCACATTTGCTCATGACACAAATCTAAGTAGGAGTCTGAAGAGTCTTGAGGATGGAAAATGGCTTCAAGGATCCATACACAAGTTGAGTGAGTGGGCTACAACACAGCAGATAGAATACAACATGGAAAGGATATAATCAATGCTGAGGATGATGCACAATTGGAGAGTAAATTGAATGTTGAAAATCAAGTCATAGAACAAGGAAACAGGTCCTCCGTGTCCCTCTAAACCTTGCCTATTACACGTACCTGTCTAAATGTCTTTTAAATTCTGTAAATGTACCCATCAACTCCTACCACAACACGAACCTTGACCCTACAGTTCACCAACCATGTTCATGTTTTTGAATGGCCGAGGAGGCATAAGGAGAAAAACAGCCCACTCCTGTTTCTAAGTCTTACGTTCTAATTTGAATATGCAAATTACAACAAATTTAATAATTGTAATTACTCTTCCAAATGTGACATTCTGTTCACCACACCAAGCATTCTTGTAGAATGAGGTAGACAGTACAGTGCCAATAGGTGCTTGTTGAAACAATAATACATTTAACAAATGTTCAATTACCTCATATTCCCTTTTCAACAAGTGGTTGTGGGTTGATGCAAATGGGTGGCACAACAAAATGGGTGGCACAACAAAGTAACAGAGTAATCCACTGAACTCCAAAAATCGAACTCCAAAAATTGGAACCAGAAGAAACTTAAAGAGTTGGAAGATCACAAAATTAATTTTCAGGATATGTGCTTATGCAGATAATATGGCAATATTTAAGATTTCATTGGACAAACAAATTAAGGCAAAGAGATTGAAAGGAAATAGGAACAAGATGATTGAATGTAAAGAAATATTTGTTTGCATTGACAGTGAAGATGAATCTGGAATCTGAGGGGGTGACTTTTTCACACATAGGGTGGTGGGTGTATTGAACGAGCTGCCAGAGGAGGTAGTTGAGGCTGGGACTATCCAACGTTTAAGAAATAGTTAGACAGGCACATGGATAGGGCAGGTTTAGAGGGATATGAACCAAACACAGCCAGGTGGGGGTAGTGTAGCTGGGACATGTTGACCGGTGTGGCCGAATGGCCTGTTTCCATACTGTATGACTCTATTAATGTAATTCACAGCATCTAAACAGAATCGCGTTGTCAGCTTGCTCCTTTAAGTTGCTGATTTATAAATTCTATGGTAAAATTTTGCAGATAATCCTGAGCGGAAGAAATAGGTAAAATTCAGCTTTGTCAAGGGCATAAAATAGATGGCAGTGGTTAAGTTGTCATTTTATACACCACCTTATTTCCCAAGCCAATGATATTAATGAAACACAACGTCAGGCAGTATGTATAACACAGTAGCTGCCACCTGCCATGTAAACCCTGCCAAGTTTAATTTTATCCTCATTCAGACTATCTGCTCTTAGTTTCAAAAGCATACTAACAACCTCCACATGGGAAACCAATTATCTTGATTATCAATAAATAATTAAAAGCTACTGCCCTTTCAGAATTAGTTATCTCTCTTTATATTTAAAAGAACTGGGAATTTTTTGGAGAAGAAAATCAAATCAGAAATATTTTTTTCAAGAAAATATTTCATAGCATATAGAGGATTCCAACTTTCCCGTGATCACAATATTATTACTTTCAGAACGTAAAGAGTTGTTCCACCATATTTCACCTGCACTGACTAACTAGATGGTTATTTAACTTCTAATGAAGACAATTGTGCCAGCAATTCACTGCAATCAAGGGATATATGGAAGAAGGTCAAACACTATTAAAACTGTCAATCTATTCCAGACATTCAAAGGGTTAAATTTCCATTCCACTGAGGCATGGCGATCTATTAGTTTACTATAATTATAAAAAAGGATCAAAAGATTTAGTCCCTTTACAGGAAAAGACTACTTGTTAAAAATAATAATGCTGTAAATAGGAGGCAGTTTATTTATATTTGTTCCACACTAAGAATTCCTGAGACTTGCATTCACCCTGAATGATAAAAGCAAGTATAGATTTCATCACAGGGAAGCTGTGATTTGTTGATTGATTGGTACCAGGACCTTGAGCTGCTGATTACACTATCAGTCATTGCTGCCAAAAATGGCAATATACAGTTGTAATTTTAGAAGATACTTAATCCTGGATTTCCTGTTTGTTTATAATCCTGGCACACAGTCAGCGATGGACACATTTTAACCAAAGGTCTGTGGAAATTCTGGACGAGAAAGTAATCACAGATTCCACTGCAGCCCCGGAAATAACAACTGATAATAACTA
This sequence comes from Leucoraja erinaceus, assembly GCF_028641065.1. Classification (NCBI taxonomy): domain Eukaryota; kingdom Metazoa; phylum Chordata; class Chondrichthyes; order Rajiformes; family Rajidae; genus Leucoraja; species Leucoraja erinaceus. The sequence goes on from NC_073390.1 coordinate 8,197,113, forward strand.
CATGCGAAGCACAAACAAGTCATACACAAGTGAAGTTTCTCTTTCTTTCTCCAGAATGTTCCACGTCTCTCCTGAAACAAATCTACTTCGGAGAAAAACTCATGAACAACCAATTCCTGCAACTGCAAGGTAACAGCATGAAGTCTGGTGACGACCAGCAGAGGTTTCTTCAGCATCACCCTCCACTCTGCACCCAGACAACAAGCAGTGACATAAAAGGCTTCACACAAACATTTGCTTTCATCCAAATCTTATTGCTATTAAGCTAAACCCATTGAACACAGGCTAACTGTGGAAGCAACACTGATCCCAGTCAAGATAGTGATGATGGGGCCTGTGAATATCAAGCATATCTGGTCACCATAATCTTTACAACCGGGTGATTTCATAAGCTAGTATCCTTCACTCACTGCAGCTTCCAAGAAAATGTATACAACATTTGTCATAGTTTATGACATGTTCTGCTTTCTCCAGACTTAAAATAAACTGTTTTCTAAGTAAACTAACTTTGATCGCTGTATGCCAAGAATAAGCCAGGCACTGCCTGACCTCCAACTCATTAATTAACACATAATGTGTAGGAAGGAAATGCAGACGCTGGTTTAAACCAAAGATAGACACAAGGCTGGAGTAACTCAGAGTAACTCTATGACGTTTCAGGTCGAGACACTTCCTGAAACGTCACCTCTTCCTTTTCTCCAGAGATGCGGTTTGACCTGCCGAGTTACTCCAGCATTGTGTGTCTAATTGACATATAAGGTTGGATAGTAACTTTGCTTAAAGATGTCCACCTCAGATGTCCACATCTAGTCTATGAAACAGAATCCACCTTGAAAGTTTAGCAAAAAAACAAACTATTGAAGAATTCAGGGGGTCTGGCACCATCTGTGGAGGCAAAGTGATGGTTGAGGTTTTGGGTCGAGACTGTGCATCAGAGGACAGGTGATAAATTTCCATGTCACTGCAGACAATGTAGAGAGGAGATGGCCAGTATAAAGAAGCGAGGGGGGGGGGATGAGTTAGGACCTGGCAGGCTCTTGGTGTAACCAATTGAAGAAGGGGATGATGGCAGATAGTCAAGTGGGGGAATAGAGAGAAATGGAGTTGGGATTTACAACTGGTGGTTGGCAGGTCGAGAGAGAGAAAAAGGAGCAGATGGTATAGGCAGGTGAGGTGAAGCAAACCATTTGAGGGGTGCAGGCATCTTTGTTTTTTTTATAGATTCAAGAGATGTGGGAGTATTTAGTCGAGCCAGTATTTAATTGCCCAACACTGGTTGTCCTTGAGAAGCGGTGATGAGCTGCTTTCTTGAACCACTGCAGTCCCTGAGGGTACCTGTGGGTACACCGCAAAATGCTGTTGGGGAAAGAGTTCCACAATTTTGACCCAGTAACAGTGAAGGAACAGCAATATATTTGCAAGTTAGAACGGAGACCAACTTCCAGGTGGTGGTGTTCCTATGTTTTTGCTGCCCTTGTCCTTCTAGCTGGTTGAGGTTACGGGTTTGGAAGGTGTTGCCCATGGAGTCGTTGTAAGCCAAATTCATACAGCACAGAAACAGGCCCTTTGGCGAACTCATCCATGCCGGTCAAGGAGCCCCATCTAAGATAGTCCTGTTTGGCTGTGTTTGGCCCATATCCCTGTAAACCTCTCAAATGCATGTATCTGTCTAAGTTTCAGTTTATACAGGTGCACAATCTTTTATCCGGAGTTCCAGAAACCGAAAAGCTCCGAAAACCGGACATATTTTCCAGGATGTCATCTGCACACCAAAGCTCGTGTTTGGCGCCAAACTTGACCCGAAACGACCCACGGTCAACCCAGGTCTGTACTACTGTAGCGGCTGCCTCCTCCCCGGAGACCGGGGAGACACTTAAACATCTGTAAATCATTGCTTAAATGTTAGTCAGTTAGTTTGGAGGGCTTTTATGTGAAGGGGGGGGTGAAGGGGGATACTTTAATTCTTAGTCCCCTACCTGGTCGGAGAGGCGGGGAGCGGGCAATGCCTTACCGGGTCGCCGTGCAGTAAGCTCCGGAGCGCTGTGGGGCTGCGGGCGTCCGGCCCCGGGCGGCGCCGGTTGTAGCTCCGACCCCGGCAACTCTACATCTGGCTGCGCAGCGTCCAAATCCAGCGCGACCCGCGGCCGGACGCCCGCAGTCCCAGCTCCGCGATGTTGTGTGTCGGCGGCCACAGCGCTCCGGAGCTTACCGCACGGCAACCCGGTAAGGCTTTGCCCGCTCCCCGCTGGTATCCCAGCGCTGCGACGCCGCCGACTCCCAACATCGCGGAGCTGGGGCTGCGGGCGTCCGGCCGCGGGCCGCGCTGGATTTGGAGCGCTGCGCAGCCAGGGGTAGAGTTGCCGGGGTCGGAACTACACCGTCGGATAAAAGGTTGTGCACCTGTACTACCTTCCAAAACTGCCTCCTTTGGCACCGCGTTCCACACACCCATGACCCTCAGTGACAATGTTACCAATTAATCTTGGCCTTTTCACCTTAAACCTATGTCCTTTGGTTGTAGATACTATTACTCAGGGTAAATGACTGCATATTCACCTAATCTATTCTCCTCGTGATTTAATACATGTTTATAAGGTCACCCTTCAGCCTACTGCACTCCAAGGAATAGAGTCCTAGCCTGCCCAACCTTTCCCAACAGCTCAGACCTTCAAGTCCCGGCAACATCCTTGTAAATCTTCTCTGCACTCTTTCCACCTTAATGACATCCTTCCTATAGCAGGATGACCAAAATTAAACCAACATCCTGTACAACTGTAGCACAATATAGGGCTACACGGTGGCGCAGCGGTAGAGTTGCTGCCTTACAGCACTTGCGGTGCCGTAGACCTGGGTTCGATCCCAGCTACAGGTGCTGTCAATAAAGTGTTTGGATGTTCTCCCTGTGACCTGCGTAGGTTTTTTCAGAGATCTTCGGTTTCCTCTCACACTCCAAAGACATACAGGTTTGTAGATAAACATTGTCCCTAGTGTGTGTAGGACAGTGTTAATGTGTGGGGATCACTGGTCAGCAAGGATTCAGTGGGCCGAAGGGGCCTGTTTCTGCGCTGTATCTCTAAACTAAACTAAATTACACGCCAACTTTTATATTCAATAGAGAAATAACAAACTGCAGATGTTGGTCTACAAAAAGAAGACACAATGTGCTGGAGTAACTCAGTGGGTTCGGAAGTATCTCTGGAGAATATGAATAGGTGACCCTTCTTCAGGCTGATTTATGGTGGGGGGGGGGTGAGAGAAAGCTGGAAGAGCAGTCCAAAGCATGTTGAGAAATAGGTGGTTGCAGGCAAGGTTTTTTTTCTTTTAGGTAGAAGGTTGATCAATAGCCAGAGATGAAAAGACAAATTATGTGAGCTAAGGATAGAAGTACGAATTGTGAAGCCAGAGGAAGGAACATAGGTGGAACGGGACGGTGGAGGAAAGAAATGGGAGCAAGTCCAGGTGGAGCACAGGGAAGGATGGGGAAATGGGGCTGATGAGGTTTGTGTTCATAGCATTAGGTTGTAAACTACCCATTATATTGTTCCTCCAGGTTGCATGTGGCCTCACTCTGGCAATGGAGGAGACCCAGGACAGAAAGGTCAGTATGAGAATGAAAAGGGGAGTTAAACTGATAAGCAACCAGATGATCCAACAGGCCTTCGCATCCGAGCACAGGTGTTCAGCAAAACAGTCGGCAAGTCAACGCAAGATAAAATCCTGAATCATTGTTGTCTGCATTCCTCAAAAAGCATTTCGAAACATGCACATATACACCTATATCTGCAAATGTTTAGCCCATTGCCATAGAAAAAGCAATTTTATCAGTTTTTTGCCCAATGGAAGGATGCCATCTACATATTATTACCCTTTCCTGCAGATTTTATTTCACGCTCGCCATGGCTCCAAGTATCAGCATATAATTAAAAAATGAAGCAAATGCTCGAAGGGTGGCAATCTTTTGTTTTTGCCCTCAAGCATTGCATTTTTTCCTCATGCATAAAGGCTGACATGTTAATGTACGGCATTGTGCACTCTCCATAATTCAATCAGTTACTGGGCAAAAGTCAAGGTGAGGGCATGGAGCAAATGTCATTTATATAAGCAGCCAAGTTTGGATACCCAGGAGTTGGGAATAAAACTCCCATTTATTTTCTCCACTGGCCCCTTCCTCCTATATTCCTTCCTCTGGCTTCACAATTCATACATCTATTATCCTTATTGCACACGTTTTGTCTTTTCATTCAAAGTTCAGCAAGTTCCTGAATTTGTGGACAAAGGGAAAGGTGCAAACTAGGTACATTAAGTGATTTTTGATCATCTAAAACAATGTCAGGCTCTACACAATTATACAGAAGACAACATTAAAAGGTAATTGTGTGCTTTCTGTAGAGAATACTTGGAAATTATCTTACTGCAGAAACAACAATTATACATCTAGCATTGTCACGGACATACCTTGCTCATCCACGATTTGCGCTTGCAAATGGCCCTCCTTCGTTTCACAGCTTCCCATAGTCGCCTCTGGCCTGCAGAAACACAAATGTGTTCCCTACTAATGAACGGTTCAACAAAACCCACAAAATAATTATTGGTGACATAAACACAGATGCAAGTTGTTAAAACTGCCAACCCATCTGTCTGCATATAATAATAGTAAATTTGTGATATAATACTAATGAATTTGTGTTTAACTACTACATATTTCACACACGCAACAAACTGGTTATTGCAATTGAAATGCACCTTCCAGTGAAAGTTTTTTTTAATTCTTATTTCATTTATGGCATACTGACCCACTTATATACAAGGATTTGTAAAACATTTATTAAGTATTCATGCTAAGAATGCAATTAACTGTGATACTGTGCATGTTAAAAATATAATAGAATGAGTTGTAGACAAATTTAGTTATCTCATTGGGTTGTAAAATAAAATGCATTGCCCATTCGATTACTCATCATACTCTAAACCATAAGTTAATCATTCATAAAAGGTGATACCAGGCAGTAAGGCACGGAGTCAAATGGCCTAATTCTGCTCCTATGATTATGACCATGAACAACGTAAATTCTGATTGTGAAGTTGAAACAGCATGGAAAACACCAATTTACAAGCAGGATTAAAATGGGTAACTGCAACTTCTACCCTTGATAAGCGATAATCAAAATGTATCTCATCTACTTACCATCGCAGATTGAGTATATTGAGTATGGAGGCTGCGAGGTCATGTTGCAGTTGTGTAAGATGTTGATGAGGCCTAATTTAGAGTATTGTGTACAGGTCTGGGCACCATGTTATAGGAAAGATGTTGTCAAGCTGGAAAGGATGCAGAGAAGATTTACATGGATGTTGCAAGGACTAGAGGGTCTGAGCTATAGGGAGAGGTTGTATAGACTGGGACTATTCCTTGGAGAGCAGGAGGATGAGGGGTGATCTTATAGAGGTGTATATAATCATGAGAGGAATAAGTCAGGTAGATGCACAGTGTCTCTTGCCCAGAGTAAGAGAATCGAGGACCAGAGGACAATGGTTTAAGGTGAAGGGGAAAAGGTTCCATAGGAATCTGAGAGGTAACCTTTTCACACAAAGGGTGGTGGGTGTCTAGAACAAGCTGCCAGGGGAGGTAGTCGAGGCTGGGACTATCCCAATGTTTAAGAAGCAGTTAGACAGGTACATGGATAGGACAGATTTGGTGGGATTTGGACCAAATGCGGGCATGTGGGACTAATGTAGCTGGGACATGTTGACCGATTCGAGGCAGTTGGGCCGAAAAGCCTGCTTCCACACAGCATTTGACCATACAACTCTATCCAAGTGGATCAGAACTTGCCAACCTTTTGGTGGTGCACATCATTTATTCGTTTTGCCTGCTTGAAATAAGCTTGTAATTAAGGAATGTGTACTGTTGCTGCAAGCCTGAGACAGTTAGGAAGTTATTTTGAAAGTGTCTCCATCATATTTTCTCCAATGATGGGATTTTCTGTACAGGTGGCTCTGAAATGTCTTCATTCTTCATGAACCATGGCGTCCCATCTACCTTGTTAACGAAGCTCTTGACCTCATCTTCTCTGTTTCCCGCACCGGTTCTCAACCTCTCCCTTTGCGGGAACGTGGGTAGAGCTCGCTAGGACCTCACATTCCACCCTACTAGCCTTTGCATTCAACAGAACATTCTCTGCAATTTCCATCAGCTTCAGAGAGCTTACACACATCCTTCACCATTCTCCCCTCTCCTCCCATTTCAGCAATTTACAGCGACACTTCCCTTCATGACTCCCTGTCTACTTTCTCTCCTTATCAATGGCCTTCAGTGATCCCTAAGATTTTTCATTTTCAAATGTTGGCAGGTATGCAACTCCCTTCCCTTCCAAGATGCTGCTCGAGCTGTTGAGTTACTTTAGCAGTTTGTTATTTTGCTCTGGATATTCAGCATCTCTTGCATCTTATCTATTGCTTACTGTTATCCTGCACACAACTTTGTATTGCAACCTCGTTTCTAGCTATGTCTGATGCTGCTCCTGGTATGGTTGAAGCTCATTGAAGCAGACTTGCATTTTTTTTTTAAATTATCAAAATAGAGTGAGGCACATACTCTAACATAACATTACAGATGTGTACATCCTACTGCTGCTAATAGTCTAAGATGCCTCAAGTTCAAGTGAGTTTATTGTCATGTGTCCCTGTATGGGACAATGAAATTCTTACTTTGCTTCAGCACACAGAACATAGTAGGCATTTACTACAAAACAGATAAGTGTGTCCATATACCATAATATTAATATATACACACATGAATAAATAAACTGATAAAGTGCAAATAACAGAAAATGGGTTATTAATAATCAGAGTTTTGGCCGAGCCAGGTTTAATAGCCTGATGGCTGTGGGGAAGTAGCTATTCCTGAACCTGGTTGTTGCAGTCTTCAGGCTCCTGTACCTTCTACCTGAAGATAGCAGGGAGATGAGTGTGTGGCCAGGATGGTGTGGGTCTTTGATGATGCTGCCAGCCTTTTTGAGGCAGCGACTGCGATAAATCCCCTCGATGGAAGGAAGGTCAGAGCCGATGATGGACTGGGCAGTGTTCACTACTTTTTGGAGTCTTTTCCTCTCCAGGGCGCTCAAATTGCCAAACCAAGCCACGATGCAACCGGTCAGCATGCTCTCTAATGTGCACCTGTAGAAGTTAGAGAGAGTCTTCCTTGACAAACCGACTCTTCGTAATCTTCTCAGGAAGTAAAGGCGCTGATGAGCTTTCTTGATAATTGCATTAGTGTTCTCGGACCAGGAGAGATCTTCAGAGATGTGCACGCCCAGGAATTTGAAGCTCTTGACCCTTTCAACCATCGACCCGTTGATATAAATGGGGCTGTGGGTCCCCCTCCTATTCCTTCCAAAGTCCACAATCAGTTCCTTGGTTTTGCTGGTGTTGAGGGCCAGGTTATTGCGCTGCCACCATATGGACAGTTGCTCGATCTCTCTTCTGTACTCTGACTCATCCCCATCAGTGATACGCCCCACAACAGTGGTGTCGTCAGCGAACTTGATGATGGAGTTTGCACTGTGACTGGCTACGCAGTCATGAGTATAGAGTGAGTACAGCAGGGGGCTGAGCACGCAGCCTTGAGGTGCTCCCATGCTGATTGTTATCGAGGCTGACACATTTCCACCAATACGAACAGACTGTGGTCTGTGAATGAGGAAGTCGAGGATCCAATTGCAGAGGGATGCGCAGAGACCCAGTTCTGCGAGTTTGGTAACCAGCTTGGAGGGGATGATTGTGTTAAATGCCGAGCTGTAATCGATGAATAACAGCCTGACATATGAGTTTTTGTTGTCCAAGTGGTCCAGAGCGGAGTGGAGGGCCAGCGAGATCGCATCCACCGTTGATCTGTTGTGGCGGTAAGCGAACTGCAGTGGGTCCAGGTTTTTGTCGAGGTAGGAGTTGATTTGCTCCATGATCAACCTCTCAAAGCACTTCATCACCACCGGCGTTAGTGCCACTGGTCGATAGTCATTGAGGCACGTCACCTTATTCTTCTTGGGCACTGGTATAATTGATGCCCTCTTAAAACAGGTGGGGACCTCAGACCTTAGAAGTGAGAGGTTAAAAATGTCCGTAAAAACTCCGTCCATTTGGTCCGCACAGGTTTTTAGAACACGACCGGGTATACTATCAGGACCAGGTGCTTTTCGGGGGTTCACCCCTCTGAAGGATTTCCTGACATCGGCCTCTGTGACTGACTGAAATACCATCACAGCGAATGGGGGCTCGGGAAGGTACATCAGTATTCTTCCTATCAAAGCGTGCGTAAAATGTATTGAGCTCGTCAGAGAGTGATGTTTTGCCGACATTCGAGCTGCCTCCTGGTTTGGCCTTGTAGGAGGTGATTGCATTCAGGCCCCGCCACAGCTGCCGAACATCTGTCTCATCCTCCAGTTTGGAGCAGAAGTCCCTTTTGGCCTTTTTGATGGCCTTACCAAGGTCGTATCTGGTCTTCATGTAGGCCACTGTATCATCGGAAGTGAATGCCTTGTGTTTGGACTTCAGAAGAGTGCGGATCTCAAAGTTCATCCAAGGTTTCTCGAGATGCCCAATTTTGAATCTATTTCCTTTTGTATGACTGCAGTATCACAGAACACCCTGGAGAAAAGTCTTCAGTGCGATGAAGGGATTTCCTTTTCTATAAGAATAGTTCAATAGTCATTTCTAGAGCATATCCATTACTAGTGAGTAAGTGGTCAAGTAGACCACCCCCCCCCCCGCCCACCACGCTCTTCCCCATAGTAGCTTGCTCACTATCCAGACTAGCAGCTACATCCATCAAAACTCCGCCAGTTAGACTATTCTTAGTGATAGACACTGACATTTTGCTCAACCTAAAGGAGAATAGAGAATAGAATTCAAAATGATCAAGAAGGAACTGCAGATGCTGGAAAATCGAAGGTAGACAAAAATGCTGGAGAAACTCAGCGAGTGCGGCAGCATCTATGGAACGAAGAAAATAGGCAACGTCTGAAGAAGGGTTTCGGCCCGAAATGTTGCCTATTTCCTTCGCTCCATAGATGCTGCCGCACCTGCTGAGTTTCTCCAGCACTTTTTGTCTACCTTAGAATTCAAAATGAGGTTGGCTTGGCCACATCGGACCTGATGACAGGCGACTTCATGGGTTATGGAGACAATGTTGAGAACTCCCAGGTCTGGGCAGTGAATCAAAGAACTTGTATCACTCTATGAATATAAAAACCCTGCCAGTTTATCACTGTGCTTGGAAGGAACTGCAGATGCTGGTTTAAACCGAAGATAGACACAACAAGCTGGAGTAACTCAACGGAACAGGCAGCACCTCTGGAGAGAAGGAATGGGTGATGTTTTGGGTCGAAACCATTCTTCAGACGAGTCTCAACCCAAAGGAGAGAAAGGTCTCAACTCAAAATGTCACCCATTCCTTCGCTCCAGAGATGCTGCCTGTCCTGCTGAGTTACTCCAGCTTTTTGTGGCTATCTTCTTATTACTGTGCGACTTCCCTCTGATGTGTTTATCCTGCTGCTGGCACTGTATATATACACACACAACAATTACAATGAATGAATCTGGTACTTTGTCTACAAGGTACAATTCCGTGAGTGTGAATATGTCAGACTGTTGCTCAATTCATCTGTGGGAGAGCTAACACAGTTAAAGCACAAGATTTAAGATGTTTGTGAGGAAGATTGCAATGGAAGTTAATTTGCCCTATCCAAATGTTATGGTTGGACTGATGTTGGGAGGTTTGCCATGTTTTATACATTTCCTGCTTTAACATAAGTTTTATGATACAATCAAAGGTAAGGTTGAAAATTTACTGATCACTCAAAACATAGGTAGGACAGTAAGTTGTGAAGAGGTCATAAGGGGGCTGCAATAGGATATGAATAGATTAGGAGGACAAGCAAAGATTTGGCAAATACTGTATTGATAGGAAGAAAACAAAATCATATCTACATATTATTCTCCATCAGTTGCACTCCAAAATCATTAGTCAGAGCAAATCCAGACCCACTTTTTGTTCGACTGCTCCCGTAAAAGACCCATTGTTTTGGTATGAATAATGATTTCTCTAACTTCAAGTAACCCACTCTCTCCCTCCCTCCCCCACCCAAGTTGTCTTAGATAGACACAAAAAGCTGGAGTAACTCAGCGGGACAGGCAGCATCTCTGGAGAGAAAGAATGGGTGACGTTTCGGGTTGAGACCTTTGTTCAGACTGGTTCGGGATGAGGGAGATGAGACTGGTTAGCATTGTCTATATCTCTTGTTTCCCTTATCCCTAAACAGTCTGAAGAAGGGTCTCGACTCGAAACGTCACCTATTCCTTCTCTCCAGAGATGCTGCCAGTCCCGCTGAGTTACTCCAGCACATTCATGATGATTGTCCAGGTAATAGATCTATAACAACTAATGATCTCTTTAACAAAACAATCACAAATGTCCACAGAAAAGTTTGGAACAATTTGTGATTTAAAAAATATTCCAAAATGTGCTGACAATACCTGCTTCCTTGTCATCTGGATCTAAAGAACCATTAAACCATTGGCCAAATATAATACAAACTGTACCTGACACAAACTACATGCTTGGATTTACTTTGAGATCAATCAAATTGACTTCATTCCATCAGACAATGCTTTATGTTATCAACAAATGACGTTAATCTATTGCAAAAACACAAAGACCAATGACCTGTCAAAATTGTACATCAACTTAAAAGGAATTCTGTGCAGGAAATGCTAATCTTTGCTGAATTATATATTAATGCAGCAGCAGAAACTGGCATAAGCCATTTCTATTAAACCAGTTTAATATCAAAACTTTCTAAATAGTGAAAACAAGATTACATTTTAATATCTAAGCTGCCCAAATGCAGTGATCCAGCTTCACCTTTAGTTCAATACAATTGTTATGTACCAACACTAAAATATTCCAGGACAGAGTCCTGGAGTAGCTCAGCGAGTCAGGCATCATCTCAGAAGAACATGGACAGATGATGATTCGGGTCAGAACACTTCTTTGGACTGATTGTGGAGGTGGGGGGGGAAAAGAAAGCTGTAAGAGAGGAGGGGCAGGACAGAGCCTGGCAGGTACAGTAATTGGCCGACACCGGTGAGGAGGTTATTTGATAGACAGGTGGTTGAACAAAGAACAGAGATGAAAAGACAGAAGGTGTGAGACAAAAAGATTGAAGAGTTGTGAATTTTGAAGCTAGAGGAAGGAATGTACATGGAAGGGAAGGGGGAGGGGGGGGAGGGGGGAAATTGGTGCGAGTCCAAGTGGGACACCATGTTATAGGAAAGATGTTATTAAGCTGGAAACAGTGCAGAGAAGATTTACATGGGTGTGGCCAGGACTTGAGGGCCTGAAGTATAAGGAGAGGTGAGTAACTCTATTCCTTGGCGTGCAGGAGGATGAGGGGTAATCTGATAGAGGTGTACAAAATCGTGAGCGGAATAGATCGGATAAAAGCAGTCACTTGTCCAGAGTGGGGAATCGAGAAGTGGACATTAGTTTAAGTTGAAGGGGAAAAGATTTAATAGGAATCTGAAGTGAAACTTTTTACACAAACGGTGATGGGTGTATGGAATGAGCTGCTGGAGGGGGTAGTTGTGGCAGGTACTATCGCAATGTTTAAGGAATATTTAGACAGGTACATGGATAGGATAGTTTTAGTCAGGTGGGACTTGTGTAGATGGGACATGTTGGTCGGTGTGGGCAAATTGGGCCAAGCTGCAAGACTCTATGACTCCATTAAGCTACTGCAGGTCCACATCCGATTTTCTGGCAACTGATGTTCCGGCAACTCCTTCAATCCAGACAAAATTACGAGTGTGCCGTCCCCCCGTTCACCAAACCCCTGTGTGTAGGACAAGACTCGTAAGATGTGGCTTAGTCAATGTGTGGTGGGATTCGTTCATTTAGGCCAAAGAAGGCTTGCAGTGTAACCAAAACAAAACCAGTTGTTTAATTTACTGTCACGTGTACCGAGGTAGTAAAATACTTTTGTTGCGTGCTATCCCATCAGCCGAAAGACAATACATGATTACAATTGGGCCATTTACGTTGTACAGATACTTAAGAAGAGAATAACATTTAGTGCAAGGTAAAGCCAGCAAAGCCCAATCAAGGATAGTCAAAGAGTCACCAAAGAGGTAGATAGCAGTTCAGGACTGCTCTCTGGTTGTGGCAGGATGATTCAGTTTGTCTGATAACAGCTGCAAGGAAACTGTCCATGAATATAGAGGTGTACGTTTTCACACTTCTATATGCTTTTCCCAATGGGAGAGGGTAGCAGGAGGAGTGGTCAGGGTTCTACTGATCCTTGATTGTGCTGCTGGCCTTGCCGAGGCAGCGTGAGCCCCCTGAATCTGGAGGTGTGAGCATTTTGAGTGAGCGATGATAAGTTGTCAGACTGTCTTTGCGGGATGGGTGCAGCCACCCGAGGCCTGTCTGAAGGTGCTGCTCCGCTGGGTGGGCGGGAGGCCTGCACGACCCGCTGCCACCACGCAAAGCCGTTGTGTGCGGAGACGGACAGCACAAGCAGCAGCAGGCTGGCGGCCAAGATGCCGCTTCCAGAAACAGTCTAAAATTTGCCACTTTGTGCAACATCCTTTATAAGCACAATCATTAAAAAAACATTTCAATTTAATAATTTAATTTAATATTCTTTTTATTCAAGTTTCTAGTTTCTTTACAGACATGGGAGGGGTATAATTAGCAAAACGTAAAATGCTGCAAGGCTCTGGAACCAAGGGTGCCGGAAAATCGGTGGTGGACCTGTACCAGATGTAAGACAAATGGTAAATGAGCAATAACATGGTGCTCATGAGTTTGGGTCCGATAGGAACAACAATGTTTTGGACGAGGCATTCCAGCATGGAGACCATTGGTACTGTCAAGTTTTGACAAATTAAAGGCAAAAATGGGCTTTTAGCAAATGTGGTCTGGTGGAGTAGAGGCGGCCAATGCCACTGATGTGCAAGTTAATAGCGTTAGTGGTTGAGTACATTTGTGGCGTAAAATACTTGACAGCATCAAAAAGTATTTCACACTAATTCATTCCGTATTTTTAAATGTTTATGCAAAATTTCTAGTGATAATGACCTCAATGGATCCGGGTTCTTTTTAAACCTTTCATCATATGTATACATTCCTGAGGTCTTTTTTACATGATTGGAAATCTAAAATCATGGCAAAGCCCTTACCTGGTCGGCCCATTCCAATTTTTTCAAGGTCTTCATTTTTCACATAGTCAAAGTGGGAGAGCCGGGTGACATTGAGATCATCACGGATGCGAAGGAAATACTGTTGCAGCTGCACCTCGGTGAGAAGTTCAAGAAGCCACTCTGTGCCCTCATCTGACTGCATGCTCCCACTGAGCTTCTGGAAGAAAAAACACACAAAATGCATCAGAATGCTAGCTGGAAGTATGGCCAGGAATACAGGAAAATGTAGAAAAGGCACCAAAATAAAATCAATTACTCAGTGAAAAATGTAGTGCAATAAATATTTATGACTTCTGGATACTTAATTCGCAAACGGCGCTTTAAGTAGGAACATAAAGTATGAATGCAGCAAGGCACTCTTGTCATACGATTATACTGTCCCACAGTTATGTTTATGTCACAGGATAGTTTTGAAGGATCGCTGGGACTGGAAGCGGCACTGGTGATGTTTCAGATGCCTATAAAACCCAGGAGCATTCCAACTCCATATATCTAGTTTCCCTCTCCCCTGACTCCCAGTCTGAAGAAGGGTTCCGACCCAAAACATCACCCGTGTCTTCTCTCTAGAGATGCTCTCCCGTAGAGATGCTGCCTGTCCCGTTGAGTTACTCCAGATTTTTGTGTCTATCTTCGGTGTAAACCAGCATCTGCTGTTCCTTCTTACCCATCCAATTTAGTTTAGTTTAGCTTAGAGATATAGCGCGGAAACAGGTCCTTCCTGTGTCCGTGCCGACCAGCGATCCCCGTACACTAAAACTACATGACACCCACTGGGGCCAATTTATACCAAATCAATTAACCTACAAGCCTGTACGTCTATGGAGTGTGAGTGGAAACCGAAGAATCCACGCTGCTGAAAATAATGAGGGTTTTTTTCAAGCAGTCCATTTTGTAGACAAACCTGAATTGCTGCACAGAGCATATGGATCTTATCTTGAACCCAGATACTAGGAGGGAAAGAAACTCTTCCCCAGAAACCATCAATGAACCAGCATCTGTGCCTTGTGGAATCATTAATTGATTTACTCTTTTGGCTTGATGCTTGCAACAGAGCAGTGTTTACAACAGGCAGATATCTTCTATGGAAGGGAAAAGAGATGACAGATGTTGGAAACTAAAATTAAAAAATTGGAATTCTAGAAGAACTCAGCCGGTCAAACAGTATCCGTGGAAGCAAGAGGTGTTCTTAGGTTGAGTCACTGCCTCAGGACTGTGAGGGAAGGGAAATGATTGGCAATATATTGAGCTTGGGCCAAGGAAAGACACTTGGCAGTGCTCATGAGCGTATGTACGGAGATAATCCAGGTGCAGAAGATCAGCAGAAACGACAGCAGGAGAACAGTAAGACAGAAGGTATTGGAAGACCCAATGTGGAGAGGAAAGCTTACTCCTTTGCCCCAGTCCACCAAGGCAGCATATGCCTTGAAGAAAATTCATAATAGAGCAGTAGGAGGAAGACAAGAGAGACTGTAGGTGCTGGAATATGGAACAAAAAGCAAAATGCAGGAAGAATCAATTGGGTCAAGCAACAGCTATGGAGGTAAGATATGCACTCTATGTTTTCTTTATTAACTCAGGACTGAATTAGAGTAATTGATCGTAACATGCCACCACATCTAGATATCAACTTATTTGCTAATTTTCTCATCATTGTTCCTATATTTTTGAATGTCGTGATTAAACTATTGATCTGTCAAATTCATAATAGTTTTGGCCATCCTTGTCAAACTCTGCATCTGTTAGCATTATGCCTCAATGGGTGGTAAGCTATTCCCACTGCTGGCATCTACATATATGACAATAGGATAGAATTTTGAACAGTTATAATCAAGAATCCTACTTCCAAAGAAAATCAAAGCAAAACCTCTTTTTTAAAGCCAAATTTTTCCCACTTGAATCTATCAAAACCGTTATGAGACTCAGCCAAGACAGACATGCATTTTGCATTTATTCACTTGCACTACCATGATCACAATCCAAAATAAATTTGTTTCAAAGCAACTTCTGTGCAAGATTTGATTCAAAGTAATTTAACTAAGTCCAAAAGCATTTCTTATCCAACTGAATATAACCACTTGCCCACTGGGACTTTCCAAGACATGCACGTCATTTTAATTTAATACCAGCTAATGTATAAACCCAATCATGAAGTCTTGAAACCTTCTGTATACATTCTAAGTTTAATTCCTTCAATGCCCAGGTTAAGCACAAAAGGCGGCTAAGAGCTTTCACTGAGCATATCCCGCATCATGACTTGGTTCCAAGCTCTCCATGTGCAGAGAATCATGAGCCTAGGATATTAGATCTATGCTTCTTTTGGCTGTTGCAGTTAGAAATGTTCCACTGTGGACAAGCCAAAGTTATGACTAACACATTTTTTTCATTTATTGGTATTGGCACAAATGATATAAGTTAATTTTTTTCTGCAGTGTTTTTTTTTTCTTTAAATATTTTCTGAAAGTTGTTTTTCCCCTCCCTGTGAAGGCCACACATTCTCCTGTTGCCAGAAGGGAGTCACTGTCTGAGGCAGAGAGAGAATGCACCCAGAGATGTCACTCCCAATTTTCATTTATGGAAACAAGCCCATCGGCCCAACTTGCCCCCATGCACCAGCTACATTAGTCCCACCTGTTTGGTCCATATCCCTCCAAACATGTACCTGTCTAACTGTTTCTTAAATGTTGGGATAATCCCTGCCTCAATTACCTCCTCTGGCAGCTTGTTCCATACACCCACCACCCTTGTGTGAAAAAGTTACCCCTTAGATTCCTATTAAATCTTTTCCCCTTGACTTTAAACCTATGTCCTCTGGTCCTCGATTTTCTTCCTTTCCTGAAGCTGGTGGCTCTGATTATCTATGTAGAAAAGAACTGCAGATGCTGGCTTAAACCAAAGATAGACACAAAAAGCTGGAGTAACTCAGCAGGACAGGGAGCATCTCTGGCGAGAAGGAATGGGTGATGTTTCGGGTTGAGATTCTATTAAAGACAAGAAGGGTCTCGACCTGAAACGTCACCCATTCCTTCTCGCCAGAGATGCTGCCGGTCCCGCTGAGCTACTCCAGATTTTTGTGTCTATCTTTGGCTCTGATTATCACTTAATTGTCATAAGGTGATCAAAAGGCACATTGGCCTTCATCAGTCAGAGTATTCATTATAGAAAAATAGAGAACATAGAAATTAGGTGCAGGAGTAGGCCATTCGGCCCTTCGAGCCTGCACCGCCATTCAATATGATCATGGCTGATCATCCAACTCAGTATCCCGTACCTGCCTTCTCTCCATACCCCCTGATCCCCTTAGCCACAAGGGCCACATCTAACTCCCTCTTAAATATAGCCAATGAACTGGCCTCAACTACCCTCTGTGGCAGAGAGTTCCAGAGATTCACCACTCTGTGTGAAAAAAGTTCTTCTCATCTCGGTTTTAAAGGATTTCCCCCTTATCCTCAAGCTGTGACCCCTTGTCCTGGACTTCCCTAACATTGAGGTAGCACTAAGAATATAAGGACACATGGAAAGGATATTGAAGTGACATTATGGTTATAGCTTGTCGACTTCCTGCATCTAGCCTGTCCAACCCCTTAAGAATTTTGTAAGTTTCTATAAGATCCCCTCTCAATCTTCTAAATTCTAGAGAGTATAAACCAAGTCTATCCAGTCTTTCTTCATAAGACAGTCCTGACATCCCAGGAATCAGTCTGGTGAACCGTCTCTGCACTCCCTCTATGGCAATAATGTCCTTCCTCAGATTTGGAGACCAAAACTGTACGCAATTATAGAAGTTGGGAGGTCATGTTGCAATTGTATAAGACGTTGGTGAGACCGCATTTAGAATATTGTGTTCAGTTCTGGGCACCATGTTATATGAAAGATATTGTCAAGCTTGAAAGGGTTCAGAGAAGATTTATGAGGATGTTGCCAAACTAGAGGGTGTGAGCTGTAAGGAGAGGTTGAGTAGGCTGGGTCTCTATTCCTTGGAGCGCAGGAGGATGAGGGGTGATCTTATAGAGGTGTATAAAATCATGAGAGGAATAGATCTGTTAGATGCACAGAGTCTCTTGCCCAGAGTAGGAGAATCGAGGACCAGAGGACATAGGTTCAAGTTGAAGGGGAAAAGATTTAATGGGAATCTAAGGGGTAACTTCTGCACACAAAGGGTGGTGGGTGTATGGAACAAGCTGCCAGAGGCGGTAGTTGAGGCTGGGACTATCCCAACGTTTAAGAAACAGTTCGACAGGTACATGGGTAGGACAGGTGTGGAGGGATATGGACCAAGCACAGGCTGGTGGGACTAGAGTAGCTGGGACATGTTGGCCGGTGTGGGCAGGTAGGGCCGAAGGGCCTGTTTCCACACGGTATCACACTTTGACAAAGGGCAGCAACACAAGGGTACGAGCACAAGCTGACGAGCTTATTCCAACAACAAATATGTGACTTGTTCCTATATACTGAATACTTCTCCCAAACTACCTCCAGCGAACATTTGTAGAACAATCATACTTCCACTTTCTATTATCGTTATGGAATAGTGTTTATTTTTATTGAAGACCATCGACCTCTACAAGTTTCAGATTTGCAGAAGCAGCAGTGCATGGTCACATCAACTCTAAATGTGGTGTCATTGTTCTGAAAAAAAAATTCCATTTACCCTCCCCACTCAATTTCTATTAATTAAGGGCCTGTCCCACCAGCATGTGATTGCAATCGTCTAGCGCGACCAAACGTGGTGGCTTGAGGCGTACGGCTTTGCGGGGCCAGTCCCACTTCCAACCGCTTAGCCGTCTGGAGTTGTGCGGAGCAGGTCCCGACATCATACTCACCTATCAGCTGGCCAGGAGGCGGGCCGACTGAATTTGGACGTCGCACGGCGTCGGGCGGTTACACCATCACGCAACGGCACGTCAGGCGGTGACGTCATCGTGCAACGCCACGGGCTAGGCGTATGCCGTCGAGGCTCTGCGTACGGCCTCTATGCGGCTGTGGGCCGACAGGCTGTTGCCGAGCGGAATTTTTTGACAGTGTTAGTTTTTCGGAGCCCCGCGCTATGTCGGGACCAGCCCTGCACAACTCCATACGGCTCCGGTGATCGAAGTGGGACCGGCCCCGCGAGGCCGTACGGCTCACGCAACCACGTTAGGTCGCGCTCACCGCATGCAGTCGCGTGCTGGTGGGAGAGGCCCTTTAGCCACAATTAATCTGGACAGTTGTCACTTCTCATAGAAGGAGCCAAATAGCACTGTTAATTACTGTTTATAAAATGTAATACATTGTTTTGCAAAAAATTGCAAAACTGGAAATAAACTCCAACATTCCTAAAATTATTGCAACTTTACAGTAACATAATATTACTATTTATCACATAGAAAAATGTGAAAAATATCGTGAACTTGCAATACACAACACGATTAAAAGATACTGAAAACAGTTTGACAGTTAACATCTGAAAAACGGAATGGATGTCATTATCTCAACTTTTGGACTCTTATAGACAAAATAGTTGGAAACACTACAGATGGTATTGGTCCTGAACAAACAATTACTTAGTCAAGGAACTAAGCCTGATACAGCCTTAAAATATTATCGTATAAGATTGGTCTAAACTCTTTATAGCAACAGAACAATCACATTTCAGAGTAAAATAAACAAACTTTCCCCAGGTTCCTGACAAATTCTTTTGAAAATTAAGCATTTGTTTTCTTTCATCACATATGTAATTTTTCGGATTTTTCAACGTGAAATTGCAATGTTATTCATTATATTTCTGTAAAATGTTCTGGAACATTATCTCTAAATTTGAAGAGATCATTGGATAAAACAGCTTTGCTGCATATGTAAATGATGCAACATGGAGCATAAATTACACAAGAAATTAATTTGGATATCACACATTGGAATAAAGGTTCAAAATGATCATTAGCAAGTTATTGCCTTGCTACTTCACGCTCTGACCTACATGAAGTGGCAAGCATCCTACCATTTAAAATAAAGCCTGCAAATATGTTTGGAAAGTTTCCTAATCCTTGTCTTCCCAGGTGTCAAAAATTAAAAGAATATAAATGCCTCTGATGTTCCCAAACATTAAAAAAATGATCAAAATTACTTCAAACAATTAAATGCATGTAAGTTGACAACAAATGTTAAACACATTTTTGTTAAATCTACCCAAATATACCTCTCTCTTGAAGTAATTGCTCCTCATTCAAATTAGGTGCAAATGGGCAGATCAACTGCTGGGAAACAGTGCAACTGGGATCAATCAAGTCCAATTTTGGTTGCAAGTCTTTTGCTACCATTATTGCAACTGCCAGGAAGGTGAGGACATCCAGGTTAACATTGGTGACTTTTGTCCCACAAAATATTTTGCACTACTTCAGCCATCGGAACCACACCTCCTACCAAATGAACCCAGTAGGTGTTGACAGCTGTTCCGCCCCTCCGCACAAGTGAATCTCATTTAACGTGTGTTCTCCACTGACAAAATAGGGAGGAGGCTGGGAAAGGAAGAGGAAATGGATTTGTGAGAAAGGAAAGGATAGGGCAGACAGCCTGACATGATGTTACAGCTGGTGTAAATGTCATCTCTCTGTAACCAGACCCTGAAATAAATCACCGGCTTCTATAAATTTAGGGAGCTTGAGATCAAGATCAGCTGACACACAGCAGGATGTAGAGTGTAGGTTACAGACATCTCATGAAAAGGTACATAAGATCGTGCCTCATCAGCAATCCAAATACTGAACACACAAGCTCCAGTTAAATATCATCCCCAGAGCCAGGCAGAGGATTTCTGACTTAAGCAGTCACTTGTTTTAAACAGTTGCTTATTTCAAACAGGCCTTCTCTTTTAACACAAATTCAGGGCTCGACATGTTGAACTGCAGAAGCTGGTTTAATCCAAAGATAGACACAAAAAGCTGGAGTAACTCAGCGGGTCAGATCAGATCCAGACAAGGACCATAGCCTCTACAATTAACCTCAAACAGCCTTTCCTAACGCAGCCACAATACTGTGTGTAAGAAGGAACTGTAGATGCTGGTTTAAACCAAATATAAGACACAAAAAGCTGGAGCGACTCAGCAGGTCAGATCAGGTCAGCATCTCTGGAGAAAAGAAATAGGTGACGTTTTGGGCCGAGATCCTTCTTCAGACTTTCTGTCCTGAGCCTCCTCCAGACTAACTATGCTTCAAATAATTAATATTTTGTGGCCTAGAGATAAAATAAATGATTCACCAAGCTAAAACAGCAAACAACCTAATTGTTTTAATAACAGGACAGTAACTATTTCCTATTCCAACCATTATCCAAAATAAAAAGCAAATTGTGTTCAGTTTCAATGAAAAAATGGTGCAATACAAAAAATAATTCAAACATCTTTTTCTTTAAATTTGCTTTTATAATTCACAACTCCTATCTCTATTTGCAGTATCACAGTGGTGAAAACCACTCAGTACATCATCGGCGCCCCGCTCCCTGCCATGGATGCCCTCCACCGAAAACGGTGTCTGAGTGGGGCTGGGAAGATCATCAAAGACCCCTCACACCCCAACCATGAACTGTTTGCCCTCCTCCCATCAGGGAGGCGGTACAGGAGCCTCAGGTCTCGTACTAGTAGGATGAGGAACAGCTTCTACAACAACACTATCACACTGCTGAACTCGGAGTCCTGCCGATAGATTTCTCCAGTCTCTCCGTCCACATTGTTTGCTTACTCTGTATTTTTATTTCTATATTGCACTATTACTACGGACTGACGCTAAACTGCATTTCGTTGTACCCATACTTGTATTTGTGCAATGACATTAAAGTTGAATTGAATTGAATTGAAACAATGCATCCCTCCCCAATGAACTCAATGCATTCTGTACTCATTCTGTCACAGATGTCAAATCGGCTTTAATGAGAGTTCCCAGCCGTGTTCTCAAAACGTGCGCAGAGCTGGCAGGGATATTCACAGGCATCCTCGACCTCTCCCAATAACCAATCTGTGGTTCCCACCTGCTTCAAGATCACCAACATCCCAGTGCCAAAGAAAGACAAAGTAGGGTGCCTTCATGACTACCATCTGGTGGCTCTGACATCCACTGCCTTTACGAGGTGCTCGGAAAGGCTGATCATATCACACATCAACTGCAGCCTCCCGGGCAGCCTTTATCCACTGCTACTTGCTTAGCATTGCAAGGGATCCACTGCAGACGCCATCTCCTTCAACACCATTCTTCCACCACCCTTCTCGCAACTGAACCGTGACTTCCTGACCCATCAGTAAGGATATGTGACAAAACAGCCTCCATTATAATTCTCAATATCAGTCCCCCACAAGATTACATTCACAGCTCCTTACTACTCCCTGTACACTACAAACGTTTCCATGACAAATATTTAAACAGGGTATAGCCTATAACTCTTGTTAAAGTTGGCATCCAGCAATCTGATGTGAGTTTATAAACTGAAAGGAAGCTAGCGATCTATGAATTTAAAAAGTACACAAATATCTATAATTGATTAGTTAAACACCAACATACATAACAAAGGACTATCACTTCTATTGAGAGTGCTAATTAAGGTGCTTTCACCAGGTAAAAAAGCAATTTACTCTTTTTGTTTCATTTTATAGCTTTAAAAACAAACTGTGCTAGCTGTCTAACATCCTGAAAAGTGGGGCCTGGCATAAAGTAGGAAGCCAAACAATGACTAATTATCTTAACATTTGACCTTTCAATGCTTTTATTTTTCAAATAATATTTCAGTGTTATTTACAACATCTGAACCCAATGAATATCTGATCAGTCAACTTGAAGATGAAGTAAAAGAGAATCCTCTTGCTATCATAAGCCAGGCTCACGGACAGTATCTATTCTTTCTGGCCAATATTTATGCATTAATGAAAAGCAAACAATTAGAAAATCATTGTTTGGTTTTAGCTGCATAATTTTTAAGGCAGATTGCGTAGATGAATTGCAGAAGTCAGAATTGGAAGGTTAAATTTGTGTAACCTCTCCCTCTTTAATATCTACTGCTTAAAGTGATCATTTCCTGTGTGTCTTTTTAACTTATATGATGTGAAAAATAAACAGAGGGCTATTTTTATAAATTGGCTTTCTAACTGGAGGTTCTAGATTTGGCGGAGATAGTTAAAAGGAACTAAAAGTCAGTAGGAAGGAACTACAGATGCTGGTTTACACTGAAGATCGACTCAAAATGTTGGAGTAACTCAGCAGAACAGGCAGCATCTCTGGATAGAAGGAATGGTTGCCTTCTATCGAGTGATGCTGCTTGTTCTGCTGAGTTACTCCAGCATTTTGTGTCTATCTTCAGTGTAAACCTGCATCTGCTGTTCTTTCCTACACATTTCATCTGCTCCACTGTGACATCTCCTCAAGGAATGCCTACTTTGAAGGTTCCCCGCCTCTCCTACGAAAGTTCTGCAACATGCTCTCTCGCTGCTCTCCCTCTCCCCTAACTCTCAGTCTGACGAAGGTCTCGACCCAAATCGTCACCCATTCCTTCAATCCAAGATGCTGCCTGTTCCGCTGAATTGCTCCATCTGGAACTAAAAGTGAATTCAGAAGATCACAATCAGAATGCTGGAATTTAACTCCAGGTTAGAACACTGGAAAATAGGTCATTTTGGCAACATCTCCACATACTCAAAATTACAGTTGTAAGGTAGCATGATTTTCTTTTAAGGCAGCTGACAATTTTTCAGAAGGCAGCAACTAGTGGAACCAAGCCAATTATGCAATGAAGACATGATGTACAAATGCCCAAAAATAATTTAATCTATAAAACTAAACCACAACTGTACGTTCCTTTGTGCAATTATTACTGAAAGGAACTCAACTGCATCCACAAGCTGTTAATAAACAAACACTCGCATTACTTCATGTAAAATGAATGCAAACGACTTTCATTTGTTTTGAGTATTCACTGAATCTCAGCATAAATCTGGCTTGGGATCAATTCAGCAGTTCTTTCTGATGGAAAACCAAGGAAAGCCAGATCAAATCAAGCCAAGTTTATTATCATATGCACAGATACGTTCAGGTGTATATACAATGAAAAGTTTGCTTGCAACAGCATCACGACTTTCCCAGTGCAAGAAAAAATAATAGATTATTGCTTGGCACTAAAGAATGTGGAGCTATGTCAAGTAAGTGGAGTTTGTGATCATTCTGAAGGGTCCAGTTGGTTTAAGGTCCTGCTACAAACACTCCCTGACTTACGCGGGTTACGTCCCACAGACTGTTGCACGTCAGATGTTAGTGAGCCCGAAACTGAAGGGCTGCTATGCACGCGTAGATATACTATTCAACACGGAGCCCACTGGGAGCCCCACCGCGGAGCCCATGTGGGAGCTCTGACGCAGAGACAACGTGGAAGCTGTGATGTGGAGCCCATGTGGGAGCCCCGGCGCGGTGACTACGTGGTAGCTCTGATGCGGAGACCACGCGGAGTCCACGAGAACAGCTGACTGGCTTGCAGAAACGGCATCTTGTGACGGCAGTAGCACACAGCTAGCGTGATTACCAAGAAGCACAACTCCGAAATAAAGTAGTGGGCTAACGACTTCCTTATGTAAGTGCGAGTTAAAGCAAGTTGCCTATTATGCAAGTCCGAGAACGGCTGTACTATTCTCAAATAAGATTAATGTTCACTAAGAAGCATTTAGTCTTCTTTTGTTTCCATAACTACATCCTTAAGATTTTAAACAAATGAAGAAAATGAGAAATGCATTCTTGTTTGGTTTGATACAGCCCAAATCACAAAGTTTTAGATCATGGTAAGCATTACTGAAAACAAGCTGTCTTGAACAAAGAAAATTTGCCCTCAACTCCAAACAAAACACTTCCCTCTTCTCACGAACTTGCACAAAAGGCCCCTGTAAGATGCTGTGACTCGTCTGAAACAGGAAAAGTAGCGAGACCTCATTTAGATTTTAGTAACCCTGGTGAAACTCATTCATTCATAATTGGTTCCTGCAGTTTGATTTAAGAGATGATAGCAATCTTGACTTCCTTTCCTCCTCTTTCACGTGTTAATTGTTATTGGCAACCAGGGTTCAGAAGGCAGCTCAGCCTACCCACCCAGTTTCAAAATAGGCCTCTTTCTGAAACACTTAAAAAAGTCAAAAAAACGTTCGTATTCTGTCGTGTGCATTTGTGCAACTTCACAGAAAATGTATTCCAGACTTCTTATAAAATAAGAACAAAACACATTGCAGGCACAAGAAACTGCAAATGATGGCAACGTGACCAAAACATTAAGGGCCTGTCCCACTTGGCAACTGTCGGCATAATTGACTGACATATTAGCTCACCAAAAAGGTCGCGCCATGACGATGTCTTGATGCGCGGTGTCTCCTCAAGTGTAGCAACACTTTTTTGGCGCCGCTGGATTTTGAAATGTTCAAAATCTTTTGGCGACCCTGATACGTCAGTCAATGACGCCAGCAGTCGCCGAAAAAAATTGCCAAGTGGAACAGGCCCTTAAAGGTTTGAAGGAACTCAGCGAATCAAGCAGCATCTGTGGATGGAATGGACAGGTCGGGACTCTTTGTCACAATTCTTTTTTTGAAGTATACAATCCCAACCTCAAACTTTCACACACCCAGCAAATATCACACCGAGAAGAGAGCTTGAACAAGTGAATTTGGTCTAATTCAATTCTGAATAGCTGGAAATTCCTGGTCGCTGGGTTAGTGTACATTTCATATTCTACATCTACAAAATCACAGAAATCGAACCACACATTCCAGGACGCAAACTACAGATTTATCAGAATGAAGCCACACAATTACAGAGCAGATAATCAACGACATCAGTCACATTGAAAAGGACTGAACTCCATTTCCAAAATACCTCTGGCTAAAACATTACCTTGACGGTGTGGTCTTTGTGCGACGTTGTAGAGTCATAAGATAGCACAATGTGTTTAAGAGGGAACTGCAGATGCTGGAGAATCGAAGGTTACACAAAAAAGCTGGAGAAACTCAGCGGGTGCAGCAGCATCTATGGAGCGAAGGAAATAGGCAACGTTTCGGCCCGAAACGTTGCCTATTTCCTTCGCTCCATAGATGCTGCTGCACCCGCTGAGATAGCACAATGTGTTAGGTACCGCCCTTGGTCACAGCTTGAACCTTGTGATACCGTTTAAGCAATTTCCTGAATAAACATCTGGTTCCAATAAGATTTTATATTAGATCTCATGTATATCTAATGTGTTAATGCGCAACATTTACATCAATGACAAGAAATCAATGATATAACCTCAGTGACGTTTTTGGGTCGAGGCCCTTCTTCAGATTGATGGATCTGCTTTTGCAAATGATTTATTGTAGTCCTAAGATTGCTGAACTTCTGACCTTTTGGCAGGAGATTTTGCTTTATTAGATATGAGAGTACTCAACTATTTAAAGCATTACTGCTCAACGTGGAACATAGAACAGTACCGAAACACCACCCATTCCTTCTCTTTGGAGAAGATTGTCACCTGTCCTGCTGAGTTACTGCAGCATTTTGTGTCTAACTTCGATTTAAACCAGCATCTGCAGTTCCTCCCTTCATTACATCATATACCTTCATCAGATTCCCTCAGAATTGGTATTGGTTTATTATTGCCACGTGTACCGAGACAGTGAATTGCTTTGTTTCTATGAAATTCAGTCAAATGATTCAATACACAATTATAATCAAGCCTTCCAGAAGCACAACAGGTAGTGCAGTGAGAAAATTACCAGAATGCAGAATGCTGTGTGACAGCATTGTAGAGTTACAGATACACAGAAAAATTGGAAGGTCTGCAAGCTTTCCAGCTTTTGAATCTTCTGCCTGAAGATTGAGGAGAGAACAGAGAATGACCAGGGTGAAATGGTCCCTGATAACAGTGGCTGTTTTCCCAAGAGAATATGAAGTGTCGATGAAAATGCTGGAGAAACTCAGCGGGTGAGGCAGCATCTATGGATCTTCAGTCTGACGACCTGAAACGTTTCCTATTCCACTGAGTTTCTCCAGCATTTTTATCTACCTTGGACTTTTCCAGCATCTGCAGTTCTTTCTTAAACATGAAATGTAGATGAATCAGAATCGCCTCTATGCCAGGACAACAATCCAGGTTTCTCAAATCTATCCATATCAAGTCAAGTCAACTTTATTTGTCACATACACATACAAGATGTGCAATGAAATGGAAGTGGCAATGCCTGCGGATTGCAGAACAGAATAGAACAGAATCAGTATTTACATGTTAGAATTTTTTTTTTTTTTAAAGACACAACAGCTCCTAGACTATGGAACAGCATCCCTCTTCCCATCAGAACTGCCCCCTCCATCGACTCTTTTAAGTCTAGACTTAAAACTTATTTCTACTCTCAATGCCTTTGTTGAGGTCCTCTGAGGGAGCGCTGTATGTATGTATCTATGTATGTATTGTTGACCTATGTACCACTGTTTGTAGTACGTTAGTACCTGCACCAACGTAAAGCACTTTGGTCAACGAGAGTTGTTTTTAAATGTGCTATAGAAATAAAATTGACGACTTGACTACACAACAGTAAATTAGTACAGTAAATTAATCCCTGGTGAGATAAGAGTTTACAGTCCTGATGGCCTGTGGGAAGAAAATCCGTCTCATCCTCTCTGTTTTCACAGCATGACAGCGGAGGCGTTTGCCTGACCGTAGCAGCTGGAACAGTCCGTTACTGGGGTGGTAGGGGTCCTCCATAATGTTGCTGGCTCTGGATCTACACCTCCTGGTGTATAGGTCCTGCAGGGGGGGGGCGAGTGTAGTTCCCATAGTGCGTTCAGCCGAACGCACTACTCTCTGCAGAGCCTTCCTGTCCTAAACCAGATTGTGATGTTGCCGGACAAGATGCTTTCTACAACCCCAGAGTAGAAGCACGGAAGATCCTCAGAGAGACAGTTACATATAATTGAAGACTCTTATTAATGGCATCAAGCTGCCTGGTTACAGGGTATCAGCTTTAAGGAGGTTGGACCAATTTCTCTGGAGCGTCAGAGGTTGAGGGGAGACTTAATAGAGGTATGAGAGGAATATATAAGGTAGAAATCTTTCTCCCAGGGTGGAAATGGCAAAGATTAGAATACATAGCATTAAGATCAGACGTAGAAATTTTACACGAAACGTGTGGAAAAACAAGTTTTTTTTTACACAGAGTGAAGGGTGTCTGGAATGTGAAGTAGGCATGATAGTGGCTTTTAAGAAGCTTTTAGACAGGCACATGGACATGCAGGGAATGGACGGATACAGGTCACTGGCAGATAGAGATTAGTTTAACGTCATTGTGTTCGACACAGACATTGTGGGCCAAAGGACATGTCCCTGTGCTATATTATTCTACACCCTATGTTAATTTAAATAAATCACCAGCTAAAAGCCTTTCCATCTTTCCCACAGTGTGATGGCGAAACTAGATATGGCAAAACCACTGTTTGATAAAACATTCATTTAATTTCCTAGTTGTTGTACTCTCTTCATTTATAAAAGCCTGGAATTTCTTTTTTTTTACGCCATTTTTTCAACCTGCTTTGCTATTTTCACAAATGCATATCTACTTATAAATGCCTGATCTTGCATCTCCTAAACCTCTTTGTTTATATTGCCTCCGCATTTTTCCTACCGTTAAATTTTAGCATTAAATGTTACCTGCAGCACGTGGGCCGAAGAGCCTATTCCTGTGCTGTACTGTTGCATGTTCAAGGTTTCAAGGTCAGTTTATTGTCACATGTACCAATTAAGGTACAGTGAAATTCTAACTGTGCCTACTAATTCTGCCCCCGATTATGGAGTTTACTTTAGATATACAGTATGGAAACAGGCCCTTCGGCCCACTGAGTCCACCCTGACTATCGATCACCCATTCACTATGGTTTCATAAATATATCCCAGCACCATCCGTAATTACTGGTTTTATTCATACACCTTTTCTTTTGATCATGGGTGCAACTTCTACAATTTTCTAGATCTCAGGCATCATCCTTAGATGCATCTCAGCTGGACCAGGTGAAATATTTACCTAAGACAGACATAAAATGCTGGAGTTACTCAGCAGGACAAGCAGTATCTCTGGAGAGGAATGGGTGACATTTCGGGTCGAGACCCTTCTTCAGGCAGAGAGTCACGAGAAAGGAGAACGAGAGGTATAGATGATGATGTCGAGCAGGGGTTCCCAACCTTTTTCATCCCGTTTACCCCTGGGAACTTTAGTAGCACATAACAATGCTATTTCACGTATGAACAACTAAAGATGAACAGATACCAGAACCAAACACAGTCAGTCAATGAGAAAAAATGTGTACAAATCCAGAATCAACAAATTTACCCCGAGTAGGCAGAATTTACCCCCTGGTTGGGAACCCTTGATGTAGAGAGATGTAGAACAAATTAATGAAAGACATATGCAAAAAAGTAACAATGAGAAAGGAAACAGGCCATTGTAAGTGGTTTGCCAGGTGAGAACGGAAACATGTTGTGACTTGGGTGTGGGAGGGATGGAGAGAGAGCGAATGCAGGGGTTACATGAAGTTAGAGAAATCGATATTCATACCCCTGGGTTGTAAGCGTTACCTACTTACCGCAGCTAGACTTTGCAGATCCACTTTTTAACAATTGTTTTGTCCATCCAGAATTCAACTGCATCTTCTTTTGCTGAGACTTCAGAAGCAGCTACTGACATTTTTGGCAGGGAAGTACCTCGGTCAAGCTCTCTGCCTGTATAAGCAGATCTCTCTGGCCCCTTCGTCTACAACTATTTCCGAATCACATGCTCGCACAATAACTTTGGTTTCCCTTTGATTGATATTTGCTACTAATCTTTTTTCCTTGTTTTCCCTTCGTCTTCCTCGTTTCCTTTACAACCCCTCTGAACTTCTGTAATCAGCGTGTGCTGACAACCATGTTTGTCGTAAGCTGTTTTTTCAGTCATGCACAAGTACTGGTTTTATTTCCGTAGCCTTCCCTTTGAAGGGTTTTCACCTATACTGGTGCTGAAACATTTCCACTTTTAGTTTCAGCTTTCCCTGCCAAGCTTCCATTCCAATTACCTAGGCCAATGTTGTTTGCATCCCATTAAAACTGGGCCTTCTTCAATGTTTTAGCCTTTACTACTTTTATCTTGCAATGCACTATATTTTTAATGATGGTGATTTTGGTCCTTCCACCTATATTTGTTCCACCAGGCCGGCATCATTTTCTAGAACTGAGTCAACTAGGGCAGCCTTCCTCAGACTGAAGAAGGGTCTCGACCCGAAACATCACCTATTCCTTTTTCTCCAGAGATGCTGTCTGCCCCGCTGAGTTACTCCAGCTTTTCGTGTCCATCTTCAGTTGAAACCAGCACATGCCATTCCTTCCTAGACACAGGGTAGACTTCCTCAGTGGACCAGAACCAAATTATTCAAGAAAGTTCTATTCACGATGGCGATATGACACAATAGAACTTTATTTATCCCAGGAGGTAAATGGGTCTGCCAACAGTCATAAAACCCAAGATACATGAAAATAAAGTGACGAGTGGAAAGTCCAGGATACGGGATGTGCAAAGATGGGGGAGGGGGGAGGGGAGTCAGTTTACCCCACAACAGGAGGGGGAGGAGTTGTACAATGTGATAGCCACAGGGAAGAGGGACTTCCTATGGCGTTCTGTACGGCATCTTGGTGGAACCAGTCTTTGGCTTCCATCTGTCACACTTCAGATATTGCTCCCATTTGCCAACCCTTGTGTAACTGCTATCCCAGTCCACATCTGCAGTATTGAAATGCAATATTAGCACAAGGATAGATTTTGTACATCCATCCTTGGGATATCAAAACCAACTTAACAGGATAGTGAAGACAGCCAGTAGGACCATTGGTGCCCCACTCCCTTTCCTGTTGGAGATCTATCAGAAGCGGAGCATCAGCAGAGCCATCTCCATTATTAAGGACCCCTATCATCCATCACACCACATCTTCTCCATTCTGCCATCTGGGAAGAGGTACAGGAGCATCAGCTGCAAAACCAGCAGGATGCTACACAGCTTCTTTCCACAGCCCCCTCCCCATATATCATACACAAACACATCTAACCTCGCCCATACTTTGACAGCTAGGCACCTGTCAAAGCAAAGCCATTGTTCGGTCTGAATGTTTTTATTTCAATTTTTAGGTCTATTTTAGATATGGTAATTTTAATTTTTAACGCTATATGTATTTATTCTGTTTTTATTAACTGCACTGATGGGAACTGATTGAGAAACAATGTTTTTCATTTCATCTGTGTATGCAAGTACTCAATTAAAATGACATCAAAGTAAATACTGAATACTGAATATCCCTGTAAATTCTCCGTAAGCATGCTCCTCGATATCCTTTCTATGTCAGTCCATTCCTCTTGAATATTCCAGCAGGAGAATTACTCCTCGTGTCTCAAATTTAAACGTTGATCGCACCTCTCCTTCACTTCTGGAGATAACTTTTTTTAAATTTCAAAATATACTCTTTTTGAGAAATATATATATTCAATTACAAGACTCCATCCAACATTCTCGAAGGCTATATTCAATACTGTTTACACAAATTTATCCCCCACCCTTGCCACTGGCGTGGAATCCCTACCCTTTTTTTTGAGGGGCGTCTCCACCACACGCTGCCCTATCTGCTCTCTCTACCACTGCAATGCCGTCCTTAAAGAATACTGACTCATCCTCTCATTTCTTCTTTTCTATACCTTTCCTCCGCACTTTTCATCCAGATATATTTAGAACCCATTCTTAGTGGGTTTTATGTGGTCAAGTTTCTGTTATCATAACATGATAATGTCAAATGGCTAATGGGGCTGTCCCACTTTACGATCTAATTCAAGAGTTCTCCCGAGTTTTCCCTGATTCGAACTCGGAGAATTACGGTAATAGCCGCTCGGGGCTCTTGTGGACATTTTTAACATGTTGAACAACCTTCACGATTCTTCCCGAGCTTACTGCGTTTCCCGAGTACCTGCTGTTAGCGTTACGAGCCGCTAAGAGACGTCCCGAGCTCCGACGTACCCACAACATACATTACCATGAGTTTGATTTTTTTTTAAACTCGGAAGATCTCTTGAATTAGCTTATACAATGGGACAGCCCCTTAAATGTGCCTGCAACCCACCAATTTTGGTTAGTACTCTGAAGACGGGTACCGTCCCGAAATGTCACCTGCTCCTTTTCTCTAGATTTGCTGAGTTGCTCCAGCACTTTGTGTGTTTATCTCCTACGTTTTCATACAAGTATGTAAACCTACGGAAAAGATTCCTGATTTGGTCTAGTTTGGCCAACAACTTATTTTGTGTTTTGTGCAATCTAACCCTTCCTACACCATCTTTGTCTGTTCAGTGGTAGACACAAAATGCTAGTTTAACTCAGTGCGACAGGCAGCATCTCTGGAGAGAAGGCATGGGTGACGTTTTGGGTTGAGACCCTTCTTTTCAGTGTTACTTCTTGGTGCTCTTGTGAACAATCTAACAAGACACAAGTCCCAGCTCTGTTGAGATGCAGACCCCACCTCCCTCAGAGCTGGTCCCAAGTTTCCAGAAACCTAAAGCATTCCCTTCGATACCCTCACTTCAGCCACACATTTATCTGAAACAGCAGATATGTTAATGGAAATGCCCTACACACAGCAACGAGATGGTGTCTTAGGTGTTGATTAAGCAATAAATGTTGGCCAAAATGCTTGAATCCCCATCTATGCAACATCATGAAATAGTTCATACTCATTTGAGGGGGCAGAAGGAGCCTCAGTTTACCATTTCACCTGAAAGATGAAAAGGCTGTGTATCACTTCTGATACACAGTAAGTGTGGTCAGTGGAATCCTTCCAACTATTTGAAAATGATTAGTGCCATAAACTCCCGCCAGCCAATACAAGCACAACATTCAGCAACAGTTTTTAAATTGTAGACTTTCAACACATAAAATAGAACTGCATGCAGGGTAGAGTTAAACTAAAAAGTCATTCTTTCTTTCACTCATGAACATTTCCCAATCAATGACTTGATACAAGTGCGCCATTTGTTGCAAATTATGTTTCTGGGAAAGTAAAGTCAAAAGTCATACAAACAGGAAATGGGAGTATCCAACTCGCAAACGATTAACATTCAGCCCGAGTGAGAGCGAGGACAATATCATGCAGACTTGCTGATGCAGAGCTCTGCAAACAATGAATCACAAAACAAAGCAACTTTACAAATCACATATTAATCCAGTTTCTGGGATTTCAGCATGACCACTACTTACGCTTTACAACGGCCAACAGTAAATTTAATTTCCATTGTATATAGAATTGTACATGGAGATTATAAAACGTAGTTAGCACTGCCTGGTCCATCACCTCCCCGCTATCAAAGTAATTTATAAGAGGTGTTTAAGAAGGAACTGCAGATGCTGGAAAATCGAAGGTACACAAAAATGCTGGAGAAACTCAGCGGGTGCAGCAGCATCTATGGAGCGAAGGAAATATTTGCACCCGCTGAGTTTCTCCAGCATTTTTGTGATTTATAAGAGGCTCTGTCTCAATAAGGCAGTCGGCATCATCAAGGACCCACACCACCTGAAATGCTCACATTTCACTCCTGCCATCGAGAAGGAGGTATAGGAGTCTGAAAACAGTAATGTCCAGGTTCCGAGCAGCTTCTTCCAAACAACCATCAGACTATTGAACACAATGAGCTGCTTTTGTTGCACTAGGGACTTTGGCCTTTGTTTTGTTTTTGCACAATAGATATGTTTTTATTGATTGATTTTTTTTTGTTTGTTTATCGTATTATCTATTGAGTGCTGTGAATACAATCCTGTTGTGCTGCTGCGAGTAAAAATGTCATTGTTCCTTTTCGGGACATGTGACAATAAAACATTCCAGACTCTTGATTTGTCAGCACTGAAAATTCCTGCGGTAGGCAGGAGGAGGAGGAGGAGAAATGGAAGTTAAACTCACTCGGAGCAAAAGCCCTTCCATTCACCTGCAGGATGGAAAGCGAAAGACCAAACAAGTCTGAGTGGTTTAGAGAGCGTGTGTGGGGGAAAGCAGGATGGTGGAAGGTTCTGATCACCGAAGAGGGGTGGCGGTAATATTCGCAACTCCTTTTTCTGCAAACGTACCCGCTCCTATCCAACCCCACTACATGAGAAAATCAGCAGGACTGAATGAAATCAGCACAGCAGAGCAGGAGCTGCAGAAATCAGCGAGCACAAAAGCTTCCTGTCCTTTAAACTAATGTTTCGGAACCAGGCCAAAACAAATATTGACGGCAGTTTTGTGAGCTCCAAATATTAAACAACCTATGAAACCGCAGCCCACCTCCCCCCAACCGCCCACCCAACCCCTCTGCCCCTCATGAAAACTCTAAATCAAACACGGAATATCCTCGGCTGATATCCCACTCGCAGACTGTTTGGTAAACTCTGGTTCCATAACTTGCATAACTGGGCACTCTCACAACAAATGTACATAAATAGAGCCATTACTCATAATACAGCAATAACTGTGGATGAGTGAAGGAGCTACCTTAAATCCAGAAGCACTCAATTGTTAAAACTGCAATTGGAGTGGCAACATGACACTAGCTTGGGCGTCAGCATAGACATAGATTTCAGCTTTCGCAGTACTAAAGCTTTTAAAAGGAAGCAATGAATTTACTAGAAAATAATTCACTTTTGTGTAGGCCATCTTGAAGTATGAATGATGCAGCTGGGAGTAAAGTGTTTTCCCTCCAAAAGCACAGTGCTGTTACTGTTTGGTGGGAAAAAAAAAATCACTTAAAAAACTGTGCTCTATGTGGCACATTTTGCACTGTGCAAAGGAATTTAATTTTACAAGGATCAACCAAGTTTGTTATCTGCCAGACTCGTTCTGCACAAACAGCAGTACACAGTCAAAAGTACTACGCCAACTACAGTCCGCCCTGCAGGAAACAGAGTAGTCACAAGCAACCATCTGTTGAAGTAGACTATTCAACGCCTCCTCTGGCTAAATATTGTTGATTATGCAACCAGTTAACAAAACAGACCTACATTGACTACTGCTGCCCTCCTCTACTCTGCTAATCCTTCTGAACAACTCCAAGTTAAATGTCAGTAATTGTTAGGGGCATTTTGGTTTGTCGTTCTCCTGTTATGAAATGGAAGGCAAATTTAGAGATCACATCATGTACAGTTAAAGACTGCACTCTACCTGCAAATATTCCTGGGCGAGATCCAATAATTTGAGATGGTGACTTTTCAAGTGTTTTTCCCTTTATGGTCTTGGGTTTCCACAAGATTTTGCCCATCACGTTTGCATGGCTCTGTCCGCGGGGGCGTGGCCTCTGAGGGGGAAACAGAGTGGTCTTCTTTTCCATTTTAGACAGTCTCTCCAGCATGACTGGTTTCCATTTCAGTTCTGAGTTGTAAGTGCACGGAAGATCATGACGCCTACAAGGGATCAGCAGATAATGCCACAGAGGAGGCGGGAAATACTTGCAGAATGAGTGGGTAGGTTGTTGGAGAAGTGCTGCACTCCTTCCACTATTTGCAATCAACCTTTACTTGTTTCCAAAGGAATGCGCGGTTCCTTTGCATGAATGCTGTGTCTTTTACCCAGGGTACGGGAATCAAGAACCAAAGGACAAAGCTTTAAGGTAAGAGGGGCAAGATTTAATAGGAACCTGGAAGAAAATCTTTTCACTAAGAGGGTGGTGGATATATGGAATGATCTGCCAGAGGAGGCAATTGAGGCAGTTTCTGTAACACCATTTAAAAGGGACTTGAACAGGTAAGTTTTGAGGGATATGGACCAAATGTGGGCAAATGGGACTTGAACAGATGGGGCATTTTGGATGGCATGGATGAGCTGGGCCAAAAAGACTGTTTCCATGCTGTACCATTCTTTGACTCTCATTTCCTTTCCCAAAGCTCTTCCGACGTTGATAGGCCATGACCTTGGGGTTCCTATGTATAGGTGAGCATGTTACATTTTTCAGGAAGACCTTCAAAACATTATTCAAGCATTCTGGGTGATTTTATAGTTGCTAATGACACAGCTAGATGACAATGTGGGCAATTGGGTGGGGGGGGGGGGGGGGGGGGGGGGGAGGGGAGGAGAAAGGCTCTAGAGGAATACAGACAGGATAAGCGAATGGGCAAAACCGTGCAGATGGGTCCAAACATGGAAAAATGGGAGGCCATCTTTAATAGAAAAAGTGTAAAAGCAGATTTTTTTTAAAACAGATGAATGATTGAAAGCTGTGGTATCCAGAGGAAACCAAGTAACCTTTTACAGGAATCACTGAAAATGAATAAGCAGCCTCACTAAACAATTTGGAAGACAAGCGGTTTGTTGGCTGCCTTTACAGCTAGAGGATTTGAGTACATGAGAATTATTTAGCACATACACCGACCTTTTAGTCCACTATGCCCATGCCAATCATCAACCATCGCCAGGTCAATTTTCCTGCATTTGGTCAGCATCTTTTAACTATGGCTTTCCAGTGCCCATCTAGATTATTCTTAAATGAGAGCATCTGCCTCGACTAACTACTCAGACAATGCATTTCAGATTCCAGCCACCTTTTCAGTAAAAAAAGGTCTTCCTTTAATTCCCTCTAAACATCTTGTACTCAGGATTTTGACACCACTGCTATGGAGAAACATTTCCTGCTATCCACCCAATCTAATTTGGTGTACCTCTCAGAGAACCCTCCTTAGCTTGTATGCTCCAAGGAAGTCAGTCTATCCAGTCTCACATAACTTAAATACTCCATCATGACCAATATTGCGGTGAATTTCCTCTACATTCTCTCCAGTTTAATCACGTCCTCCCCAGCAGCATAGTGACCCAAACCACACAGAGTACTCCAGCTGTGGCCTAACCAATGGTTAATAAAGTTGTACTATAACATGGAACATAGAACCATGCAGCTCAGGAACAGGCCATTTGGTCTGTGCCGAACATGATGCCAAGCCCAACTGTCCACCATTTCCATGCCTCTCATAATTTACTTCAATTGGGTTTCCCCGCAACCCTCAGCATGCCAGAGAAAACAATCCAAGTCTAGCCAACCTCTCCTGATAGCAAATCCAGGCAGCTTGATTCCATTTATTGGGGTCTTTAGTTATGTGGATAGATTTGAGAAGTCCACAACCCCAGAAATCTTGGTGTCATCTGCAAATTTACTAACCAATTCGTCTACATTTATGTCCAGGATTTATACATACAGTATATAATATATCAAAAGAGAGGTCCCAACACAGATCTTTGCAGAGCTCCACTGATCTTCAACCTCAATATTGTCCTTCCAACACCACTCGCTGTCTTCTATCTGTAAGCCAGTCCTGAATCCATTTGACCAAGTGATTGCTAATCCTAGGCATCTTAATATTCTGGTTCGGCCTACCATGAGAGACTTTATCAAATGCCTTCCTAAAATCCATGTAGACAACATCCACCACCCTAACCTATTCGATCACCTTTATCACCTTCTTGCTTTAAAATGTTATGCTGTATCAATTAAAGGTAAACATTTAAATGATTTTCTCAGCCCTGAAGGTGCATTACAAATAGATAAGATAATCTTTCAATGTATGCCATGGTCACCTTGGTTACTCCATTGGACTTTACCATTCATTGTGTATGTCCGACCTTCATTAGTGCTGCCAAAGTGCACTTACCAGTTCCATATATCATTGCTCTGGCCGTCTTATCAAACGATCAATATCAACCTGTAGCCAACAACTATCCACACCATTAACAACACCACAAATATTTGCGTCATCTGTCATTTTACCAGTTACAGCCCCTACATTCAGATCCAACATGTCATTACGTATAACAAACTATTAATGTCCCCGCCACGAACCCTGTGGTACACCATAGTTATATTTCCAATTACAAAAACATTCCTCCACCATGATCCTCTGCCTCCTATTACCAAGACAATTTTTGATCCAATTTGCCAACCGACAGTTACCGTGGCAGACTTAAGATCAGCCATCCTGAGAATTAATCCGCAGAAAACCACTGGTCTGGATGGAGACCCTGGCTGCACTGCCAGGAGCAGTGCGGATCAGCTGGCAGAGGTATTCACAGTAATCTTTAGTCTCTCACTACTCTATTCTGAAGTCCCCACTTGCTTCAAGACCACTATCTTCCCAGTGGCAAAGAGAAGTAATTTGGTATAGCTTAATGACTACCGCCCAGTGGCCCTGACATCCACCAACATGAAGTGCTTCGAGACCGGTGATGGTCTCCCAGCCAGCCCTGATCCAAAGTTTATTTACCATCATAGGTAGACACAAAATGCTGGAGTAACTCAGCGGGACAGGCAGCATCTCTGGAGAGAAGGAATGGGTGACGTTTCGGGTCAAGACCTTCAGTCTGAAGAAGGGTCTCGACCCGAAACATCACCCATTCCTTCTCTCCAGAGATGTTGCCTGTCTCACAGAGTTACTCCAGCATTTTGTGTCGACCTTTGATTTAAACCAGCATCTGCAGTTCTTTCCTACACATAACAACTCAACAGCAGATACCATCTCCTGGGCCCTAAACACATCTTTGAAACACCTCCCCAATAAGGATCCCTACGTTAGACTCCTATTTATCGACAAAAGCTCCGCCTTCAACACCATAATTCCATCCAAACTCATCTCCAAACTCCTGCACCTAGGAATCAACTCCCCCCTCTGCCAATGGATCCTCAACTTTTTGGCCAACAGACCACAATCAGCAAGGATAGGTGACAATACCTCCACCACAATAATCTTCAACATTGATGACCCCATAAGGATGTGTTCTCAGTCCCCTATTATATGCCCTGTACACTCACAACTAAACAATGACGAGAAGGACAATAGACAATAGACAATAGACAATAGGTGCAGGAGTAGGCCATTCGGCCCTTCGAGCCAGCACCACCATTCAATGTGATCATAGCTGATCATCCCCAATCAGTGTTTAAGAAGGAACTGCAGATGCTGGAGAATCGAAGGTTACACAAAAAAGCTGGAGAAACTCAGCGGGTGCAGCAACATCTATGGAGCGAAGGAAATAGGCAACGTTTCGGGCCGAAACCCTTCTTCAGACTGATCGGCGGCGGGGGTTGGTGGGGGACAAGAAAGGAAAAAGGAGGAGGAGCCCGAAGGCTGGGGGATGGGAGGAGACAGCAGGGGGACTGAGGAAGGGGAGGAGACAGCAAGGACTAACAAAATTGGGAGAATTCGATGTTCATGCCCCCAGGATGCAGACTCCACCCCAAAGAAGGACATTTCCGGTGCATTCTCGCTGTGGCCATTCCTCCTTCGAGCGAGCCGCACCGGAAAATTGGAGGAACAGCACCTCATATTTGCATCCTGGGGGCATGAACATCGAATTCTCCCAATTTTATTAGTCCTTGCTGTCTCCTCCCCTTCCTCAGTCCCCCTGCTGTCTCCTCCCATCCCCCAGCCTTCGGGCTCCTCCTCCTTTTTCCTTTCTTGTCCCCGCCCACCCCCGCCCCCGATCAGTCTGAAGAAGGATTTCGGCCCGAAACGTTGCCTATTTCCTTCGCACCATAGATGCTGCTGCACCCGCTGAGTTTCTCCATCCCCAATCAGTACCCTGTTCCTAGTAGACAATAGACAATAAGTACAGAATGGATATGGAGAACTTAGTGACATGATGTCAGGCCAATTACCATTCCCTCAATGTCAACAAGCCAAAAGAGCTAATTATCAACTTTGGGAAGCAGGGCCCAATCAACATCAATGGTGCCAAAGTGGAAATGGTTGAGAGCTTCAGGTTTCATAACATTAATGTATTAAAAAAGATATGTTAATATATTAAAAAAGATTAACCACATGGATGTGATAGCCAAGAAACATCAATGCCTCTACATCCTGAGCAACGGAGGGATTTCACATGTCTCCAATGACTCTTACAAACCTCGACAAATGCACCATCAGAAGCACTGTCGGGTTGCATCACAGCTTGTATGAGAACAACTTGATTTGAGACCAGATTTCCTGCTATTGATTCCATCTGTACTTCATGCTGGCTCAGAAAAGCAGCCAACATACTCAAAGACTCGTCCCACCCTGGTTATTCCTTCTTCTCCCCGCTCCCATCCGGCAGAAGGTACAGAAGCTTGAAAGCATGCACCACCAGACCTAGGAATAGCTTCTTAACAGGCTTCTAAATGGTCTTTCTATAAGCTAAGGTACTGTCTAATTGACCTCTACCCTAATGTAGACACTGGACTTTCTCTATGGAACTGATGCACTACAACGCTGAGAACTGTGTTCTGTACCCTGTATCTCCCCCTTTGCTCTATCTATTAGACTGAATTTAACAATTGCATTCATGTATGTATGATCAGTTTGGATGGCAAGCAAAGAAAGCTTTTCACTATACCTCAGTACATGTGACAATAATAAATCTAAACTTACACTAAACTTGCCTTAGATTCCATGGACTCGAATATTTTGGACAGTTATCTACATGGGATCTAGTGAATGGTCTTATTCAAGTCACTGTAGGCTACATGGACTACACTCTCCTCATTAACACATTTTGTTACCTCTTCAAATAATGTAATTACATTTGTCAATGGCTACCTTCCCCCTATCAAGCCATCTTGTTACTTCTTCAAATTATCTTTGATAATCCCTGCTTTATAAGTATAAATTAATCCTCTCTGCCTCGGAAGTTTATCCAATGACTTCCTTATCACTGACATTAGACATCAGTGGCCTGCAATTACTTAGCATATTCCCGCTGTACTTCAATAAGGGTGCAACATTTGATGTAGATAAACACAAAATGCTGGAGTAACTCAGCATTTACTCTCGACCCAAAGTGTCACCCATTCCTTCTATCCGGAGACGTTGACTGTCCTGCTGAGGTACTCCAGCGATTTATGTCTATCTTTGGTGTAAACCAGCATCTGTAGTTCGTTCCTGCATGCAACATTTGATGCTCTCTGGTCATCTGACATCTCACCTGTGGCCAGCAGAGATTTAATTATCCACCGATTAAAGGGCCTGTCCCACCAGCATGCGATAGCATGTGTCTAGCACGAGCAAACGTGGTCGCTTGAGGCGTACGGCCTCGCGGGGCCGGTCCCACTTCAATCGCAAGAGGCGTATGGAGTTGTGCAGGGCTGGTCCCGACATTGCGCGGGGCTCCAAAAATCTTGCACTGTCCGAAAATCCCTCGCGACAACGGCCTGTCGGCCCGCAGCCGCATCGAGGCTGTACGCAGCCGCACCGAGGCCGTACGCAGTGTCTTGACATCATACGCAGCATCTTGACGCCGTACGCCTAGCTCGAGGCGTTGCGCGAACGTCACCGCCCGGCACGCCATTGCGTGATGACGTCCCGCCCGACACCGTGCGACGTCCAAATTCAGTCGGTCCGCCTCCTGCCCTGCTGATTGGTGAGTAAGATGTCGGGACCAGCCCCGCACAACTCCATATGCCTCCGCGGTTCGAATTGGGACCAGCCCCGCGAGGCCGTACGCCTCAAGCGACCACGTTTGGTCGCGCTAGACGCATGCAATCGCATGCGGGTGGGACAGGCCCTTAACTCTAATCCACCCTTGCCTCCTATTGTTCAGCCCAGGGGGTTTACCCACCTTTAAGTCTGCTACAACATCTAATGCTTCCTTCATGATACCATATTAGTTTAGTTTAGAGATACAGCATGGAAATAGGCTCTTCAGCCTACCGAGTCCGCGCGACCATCCATCACCCATTCACACTAGTTCTATGTTATCCCACTTTTGCAGTCTCTCCCTATGCACCACGACAAGTTACAGAGAACAATTAACCTACAAACCTGCACGGTTTTGAAAAGTGTGAGGAAAGCGGAGCACCCTATGCGGTCACAGGAAGAACGTGCAAACTCCACACAGATAGCACCCAAGGTCTGGATGGAACATGGATATCTGCCGCTGTGAGGCAGCAGTTCTACCAGCCGCGACCACTGTCTTTCTCCATTGTGAATAAAGATGGGAAGTATTCATTTAAAATCTCACCAACACCCTCTGGTTCCATGCAGCGATTGCTCTATTTCTGTTATACTCTTTCTATTATACCAAACCTATTGCTTCCAGTGATCTCCCCGCCACAGCCTCCAACCTTATAGCTCCCAAACCCCATTTTTATCACCTTCCCAAAATATACAAGCAGAACGTTCCTGGCAGACACGTTGTTTCTGCCTGCTCCAGCCCATACATCTTCCCACATCGGGAAGGCATCTGGACCCTCCCATTCTTCCTTGAAGAGAGACCAAATCAGTTCCCCTCAACAATTACTCTCCTCTGCCTTGCAGAGCTTGTCCCCACCCTTATCAACTTCTCTTTAGACTCCTCTCGCTTTCATCAAGTCAAAGGTGTAGCCATTGGCACTCACGTTGGCCTCAGTATGCCTATCTGTTTTTTGGTTATGCATTACTAGCTTCCACCGTACCCTCAAATTCACTTGGACACCAGAGGTACCTCTGACACCTCTCTCCCCATTCGTGATATCTCCGTTTACAGGGGACAGACTAATCAATAACATCTGCTACAAAAACCCATTGAATCTCACAGCTATCTTGACTTCCTCCTACCCTGCCTCGTTTAAGGATGCTATCCCTCACCTTCAATTTCCCCATCTTAGTTTAGTTTAGTTTAGAGATACAGCATGGAAAGGGGCCCTTTGGCCCATCGAGCCCACACCGACCAGCGATCCCCGCACATTAACACTACCCTACAGACACGAGGGACAAATATTACACTTATACCAAGCCAATTAACCTGCAAACCTGTACGTCTTTGGAGTGCGGGAGGAAACTGAATATTTCGGAGAAAACCCACGCAGGGGGAGCGTACAAACTCCGTACAGACAAGCACCCGTAGACAGGATCTAACCCGGGTCTCTGGCGCTGTAAGGCAGTAGCTCTACTGCTACACCACCGTGCGGCCCTACTACATCTGCTCCCAAGATGAAGCTTTCCACTCCAGGTCATCTGAAAAATATTTTTTCCTCAATAAACATTGCTGTTGTGGATGGAGTCCTCACTTGTGTCTCCTTTGTGACCTGCAGTTCTGTCCCCCTACCTCCAGCTGGAACATGGGTAGAGTTCCCCTAGTCTTCACCTTTCATCCACGAGCTTCCACATCCAGCACATCATTCTCTGACATTTTGACCACCAACGTGATCCCATCACTGCTCTCATCTTTCTAATCCTCTTCCCCACCCCACTTTCCGCAGGGACTACTTGTTCTTCAACTTCTTGGTTCACATCCCGTCCCACCTAACTCGCCTCCTCCTGCAAATGCAGGAAATCCTGCAGAAGGATCTCGACCCGAAACATCACCTATTCCTTCCCTCCAGAAATGCTGCCTACCCCGCTGAGTTACTCCAGCTTTTTGCCTCTATCTTTGGTTTAAACCAACGTCTGCAGTTCCTTCTTACACAGGAAATGTAACACCTGTCTCTACACCTCCTCTCTCACTTCCATCCACTGATGCCAGCAGCCCTTCCAGGTGAGACAGAGGTTCACATGTACGTCTTCCAACCTGGTCTATTGCACTCAGCTCCTAATGTGGCCTCCTTTACATCGGTGAGACAAGGTGCCAATTACTTGCAATCAATTGTTACCATTTTAACGCTTGTTCCCATTCCCATCCTGACCTTTCCGTCCTGAGCCTTCTCCGTTGCCAGAGTGAAACCACGTGCAAACTGGAAGAACAGCACCTCTTATTTCACTTGGATTGCTTACAACCCAATGGTATGAATGGTATGAACTCCAAATTTGCCAATTTCAAGTATCTCACCCATATCCTGTGTCAGTTGGCTCCCTCTTCACCCCCGGTGCATCCACCTTTCTCCCACTATCTCCCACCACCTTGTCACTCTGCTCTTTTCCCCTTCCCCGTACATTCATTTCCCTTTCCCCACTCCCATATTTCCAAGGCAAATGGAGTTGAATTCAAATAAGTGTGAGGTTTTGCATTTTGGGAAGTCAAAGAAGGGCAGGATCTTCACGGTGAAGGGTAGACACCTGGAGACTGCTGTAGAGCAGAGGCATGTAGGAGCACCAGTAGGAAGGAACTGCAGATGCTGGTTTAAACTGAAAATAGACACAAAATGCTGGAGTAACTCAGCCTGA
Organism: Leucoraja erinaceus; assembly: GCF_028641065.1. Lineage (NCBI taxonomy): Eukaryota > Metazoa > Chordata > Chondrichthyes > Rajiformes > Rajidae > Leucoraja > Leucoraja erinaceus. Next base: position 8,240,502 of record NC_073390.1, read on the forward strand.
AAAAGGGTCTCAACCGGAAATGTCACCCATTTCTTCTCTCCGGAGATGCTGCCTGTCCCACTGAGTTACTCCAGCATGTTGTGTCTATCTATGGAGCACCAGTACATGATTCCCCAAAAGTGATGTCGCAGATCGACTGGGTGGTGAAGAAGGTTTTTGACATGTTGGCTTTCATTTGTCAGGAAACCGAGTACAGAAGTTGGGACGTTATGCTACAAATGTACAAGATGTTGGTGAAGCTGCACCAAGAGTACTGTGTCCAGTTTTAGCACCCTGCTCCAGAATAGCTGCCACTAAACTGGAAAAAGTCCAGAGAGGATTTAGGAGAATGTTGCCAGAACTTGATGGTCTGAACTATAAGATGAGGTTGGGCAGGCTCGAACTATTCCTTGGATTGTACAAGGCTGGGTGGTGATATTATAGCGCTGTATAAAAACATGAGGGGAATAGATAGGATGAATGCAAAGAACATCAAAGAGGAGGATGACAACTTTGGTGCCTTCCCTCACAGTGGGAAACTTTGATTCCGCTGAGTGGGGATGTTTATGTTAAAGACTATCGTGTTCTGTGTTCTTTATTTTATTTGTATGGCTGTATGGTGACCCCAAATGTCACTGTACCAATTGCTGCATGTGACAATGAATGTCTTGAATCTTGAATTTTTCAGGGTAAGATAATAAAAACCTAGAGGGCATAGGTTTAAGGTGTAGAGAGGGAAAATGTAATAGGGACCTGAGGGCAACATTTCCACACAGTGGGTGTATGGAACCAGCTGCCAGAGGAGATAGTCGAGGCAGATACAATAACAACTTTTAAAAGAAACTTGGACAAATGTATGGATAGGAAAGGTTTAGAGGTTTATGGGCCAAGTGTGGGTGAGCGGGACATCTTGGTCGGCATGGATGAGTTGTGCCAAAGAACCTGTTTATGTGTTGTATAACTCTATTTCCCTTTTATCCACCGTCCTTTCCCTCAAGCTGTCCCTTACCACCCACGTCTCTCCCTCCAGCTTTACATTCCCTTATCTGGCACCCTTTCGTCTCCTTTTCACCTCTACACTTTGTCACTTATTCCACCCATCGCCCAATCATTCTCCCTCACCTATCCCATCTATCACCTAACAGGCTTCGCCCCTCTCCCACCTCTCTTTTCCAGCATTCTCCCTCTTACTACATCAGTCTGAAAAAGAATCGTAATAGCAACATGTCACCTGTCCAGTCCCTGCACAACTGCTGCCCACCCACCGACCTGAATGAAATTCTTGCCAGCTGCAACTTTATCAGCACATTAAACGCAACAGTAAAACTAATAAATATACAATAAAGTGTAGTGCGTGGGTCTCAAAAGGAAGCACGAAGTCCAGTGTTTTGAGAGGCACCTTTAATTATGTTCCTCCCGGTTGTAGGGAGGTCCAAACGAGAGAAAGATAGCACCCAAACCCCTGCCTTTAAACCCTCTGGTTAAGGACCGCCTCCAGACTGAACCACTCCCGGGCCGAGGGGTTCGACAGTATATGGAGGAATGGACCCCCCCCTATTTATTGTCATTCACGAAACGCACTAGGTTTGAACGACCCGGCCGGCCATGTACTACATTTTGGCGGAGGCATAGGGGGAGGGACAGGTCGAAAAACCGGCAAGACCACACTTAACACAGTCGTTACATAAACATCCATAACGGTGAGTCAACTCAATCGACACGGCCTCCTCACTGTGATGGAAGGCAAAAGTCTGCCCGTGTTCCAGCACCCGGAACGGGCCCTCGTACGGCCTTTGTTCTTCTGGGCATCGCAAGAAGACGTATGGGCAGTCCCTGAGGGCTGATGGCATCGCGGGCGAAATGTCCCATGGCGGGACGTCGGGACGGCTGCCGATGTTACTCGCTCCCCCGCTTTGGTAAGAGGGCGTCCCCTGCTGCCCCGGTCCCGTGGCCATTTAGCTACACGAGCCGCCGGTGCCAAGTGTTAGGACCCCATCGTCCGTGCGGAGAGCACCGTGTCCTTTAACCTCTCGCCAGACCGTTAGCTTGCGTGGTCCTTGTAGCCGCACCCCCAGATCAGCCAGCTGACCAAGCTCACTGTGGCCCCAGATCCAGAGATGTGAGCCGGCACCCCGAAGCGAGCAATCCAGTGCGCGGACAACGCACGAGCGCACGTAACCGTTTCGTGGGTCTCAAAAGGAAGCACGAAGTCCAGTGTTTTGAGAGGCACCTTTAATTATGTTCCTCCCGGTTGTAGGGAGTTCCAAACGAGAGAAAGATGGCACCCAAACCCCTGCCTTTAAACCCTCATGTTAAGGACTGCCTCCGGACTGAACCACTCCCGCGCCGAGGGGGGCGACAGATGATTGGAATGCCACGTCTCAAACCGTGTCCTTTCCAAGACCAACCCACGTTTACTACAGTTCCACCTCCTCACTGTGATGGAAGCAAAAGTCTTATCTCTTCCCTTTGTTCTTCTGCGGTCCAAGCTCCGAAGAGCCGCTCTCCCCCCCAGGGTAAGTCCCTGGCATTTAGCTACCCTGGGATGTTAGGCCCCAGCTGTCCACCCCGGGATCCTGACCAACAGCTGCAGACTGCAGCGTCTAGGCGAACTGGGGCTCCAAAGCCCCCGGTGATGATGGTAAGTCGTAGCTAACCCGACCGGGCGCCACCGCTCAGCTCCTTTCAACCCGCTCCGAAGTGCGAGCCAGCTCCCACCGTGATGTGTCAGGTCCGCAGGCTGTCCACCAGGCCGCACCTGGGGCTCCGAAGGAGCTGAGCGCCCCACAGCTCTTCCCGCTTAGTCGGCCAGCTCCAGAGTCAAGCCGCCGGCTCCGCCTCGAGCCCTGTTAGTCCCGGACGGAGGCCGCCGCCGGCTCCTCGATGTTAGGCCCACCGACACCGGAGACCCGACAGGGAAAATGTCGGGTCCCCGTACAGGGAAGAGATTAAACGGTTTCCCCCACATCCCCCCCTCCACCCTCCACATATACACAGCTAAAAAATAATAAAAACTAAGCTCAAAATCATACATTTAACAAGACAAAAATAAAAAAAAGACGAACGACTGTAGTTGCCATTAGACGCCGCCACCAACCAAATGGGTGCCACCACAAAAGTATCAGTTATTAAGGTAAACCTGACAATGAAATTGCAAGCCCTAAATACCTTGTGCAATCCGAGTAATGCAAAGTGTATAGTAGTTCAGTTCTGAGGTAGGGTTGTGGTTAGGTTCTGCAAGATGGTTCAAGAACCTCTTCACTGATGGCTTTGTTCTGGAAACCAGGGTAATGAATTTCAGGCTACTGCACCTTTTTCCCCCCGAGGGTAGCAGTAAGCTGAAAAAGTGGTGTGGGTCTTTGATAATGTTAGCTGCCTCCTTGTCGCAGCATGTCCCGGAGATCCCTTTGATGGCGGGGAAGTCAATATCCGTGATGGACCAGGAAATATCCACAATTTTCTGCAACGTTCTTGGTTCTTGAGCGTTTGAATGACCAAACCAGGCCACTATGCAGCCTCTCGTTTCCCATTTCCTTAATAACCAGTTTTCCTTTGTGTAGTCTCCATTCTCCTCTACGTTTGTCCATTCGTTTTCTCTTGACCTCCTATTTCCCAGTCAACATTCAACTGTCTTTTGCCTCTCTTTCTGTCCTACCTAGTTTCGGCAGCCAAACTCATCATTCATTCTCCCTATCTCCCACCCTTAATGAACTCTTACTAGCCGCTAATATCTCAGATACGGCAAGAAAAAAAAAAATCAAGAGGTGACATGTAAAATTATTCCTTTCTTCACACCCGAAGAACCCACCAGCATTAAAAAACAACATATCACTTCCAGACTCAAACGGATATTAAAGCTTACATCTTTTGTTTTCCTTTACCTAGCATTGGTTAAAGGCCATTTACCCACACTACCTCCCATCTGCTGCGCTAAATAACCCTCCAGATCCCTGCTTTGATTTGATCTACTTGCTTTGCTTGCCATTTCTTTCAGTCATTTACAATCAACACAATCTGCACCCAGATGCTACCGTTGTTGCATTACATGACCATTCATCTGCCAACAGTTTGAAATTAATCTCTCAACCATTCTAAGAATAAGCTACAAATTTAGCCAGTTGAGGAGTCAAATGGCCTCAGACCAAATGACAAGATGGTATGAAGCACAGGGTGCAATCCTGATAAATGTGTGTGTGTGGGGGGGGCGGGCAAATCCTCGTCTGGGAGGTTTATCCTAGGTCAAGTAATTCCATTTAAGTTTATTATTTTAATAATTATCTTCCGAATGCAGGACAAGTTAACATTAAATATATTTCTTATTGTCCCACATATTGTCTTTCTACTGCTTTAAAACCAGAATGCAACAGAGATCCTGTATATTCGAAAGCTTCATTTTATTCTAAAGCTTCAGTGAATAGTCGTGCCTGCCATCTATCTGCCTTTAATATTTTCAGGCATGGTTAAAAATCATAGATAACGTGCCTTCATTTTTACTATATTTACTGGAGCAAGCAGGTTTCTTTATTAACATCATAGACAAAGATAATTTTGACTATAGAACCTTCAGCCAGCAAAGGATTGATGATAAAGCAAAAAATAGGGAGGATTCATGTTCTTGATTTGCATTTAGTTTAATTTAGTTTAGCGATACAGGCCCTTCGGCCCACCGAGTCCGCACCGACCAGCGATCCCCGCACATTAACACAAGCCTACACACGCTAGGGGCAATTTACACTTTTACCAAGTATACAAATCCAAGCCAATTAACCTACTAAAAACCTATACGTATTTGGAGTGTGGGAGGAAACCGAAGATCTGGGAGAAAATCCATGGGCACAGGGAGAACGTACAAGCTCCGTACAGACAGTCCCCGTAGTCGGGATAGAATCTGGGTCTCCGACACTGCAAGCGCTGTAAGGCAGCAACTCTACCGCTGGGTCACCGTGCCACCCCTCTACCGCCGCATCACCGTGCCACCCTTATAAGTTCCTACTGTAAAAAGAGTATATTTGGAGGTTGGGCGAGGACAGGATCACGCTTTGTCCAAGGTACAAATTATACTGAATGTGTATTTGCTAATGATATGGTCAGTTGCGATTCCGTGGCACATATTTAGAATAATTTCAGATTTTCTGTTTTCTCTACTCTCTCTCTCTTCCGAATAGTCCAGCATGGAGTCAGCAGTTCGCTTAAAAAGGTTAGATATAATCTGCAAGTCAGGTAACAATTATGGACAGCAAGACCAAGTTAACATTCAGATTAATGATCATTTGTCAGAGTTCTGAAGAAATGCTATCAACCTGAAACAGTAACCCTGCTTCATAGATGATGCCTTATTATGAAGACTTTCCAGTTCTAGTTATAGATTTCCAGAAGCTGGAGAATTGGATTTCAGCTGTGGATCAGCTAGGTTCTTATTACTATTGTTATTATTAATTGTTATTATTGTGATTAAAACTTCCTTTGTCCTGATATCGAAATCTATCCTAAGGGGATGCCACACACTCGTTGACATAATGAAACCAAGAGGTTGACTGTTATTTTTGGGTCTTTACACTGTGAAAAAATGAAGTCAGCACCCGTGCAAAACCCAAAGCTGTTTCTACCTTAGCAAGTGGAGAAAATCTTCCAAAAGGTGTTAAGTGCCTTTATTCAGACATTTATTCAAACGTTTAGAATCAGAGCATTTTATTAACCACCCCTGCACATATTACACTTCCTCCTGAGACTTGATCCATCAACAGCAACAATCTGTTCCATAGAATGATTGTTGGTGCTCGGATGATCAACTTTGAGATGAGCATAGTCTGATATGGCTCAGGAACTCCACTGTGGCCGACCTTCTCCAGCAACACGCTACCAGACCAGAGTGTAAAAACCTAGGCAGAATTTACAGACACTGGGCAATCTACGCTATGAGACCTCCTTCACGACCTCTCTGGTTGGGAACAATGAAATGCAGAGTACTATGTTACAGACTGCCATAATATACAACAATTTATCATATCTGTAAAATTGAGAAGTTCTACATGCTCTGTGCACACGAGCATTTCCATTGCAAGGTGCACGTATAATATCATTGAAACCTCTGTTGATAGCTAGCAGTCAGGCAAAGCAGTACATTTTAAATCTAGACATGTCAACATAACTGTTCTTTTAATAGAGGTTGCCTTTAAAGAATCAAAGCCACCATGCAACTTACTTTATAAACATGAAAACGTGCCAGAAACGGAATGGATCTCCTCAGCTTGTCAAAGCGACGCATGACTCTGCTGTGCTGATTCCCTTCTTTTCTCAGTTGTCAAGTTTAACGTAACTCCAGAATTCCAACTTATCCATTCCACTCTCCCTGGAGTAAAAATTCCTCAGCTTCCTCTGACATGGAACTCTGCCGCATTTTCTCAGGGACATAATTCTACATCCCAACATTTTCCTTTTTCTTTAAACTATAAATACAGAACTCGTTTTGCATGCTCACAGTTCGCGACTCAAGTGATTTTTCTTTTTTGCCGATGGAATAAACAGCAGCTTTCTTCAATAACATTCGTCTCAAAGCTGTCAAACGCTATAGTGAGTACTGAATACTGACTGAGTACTGAATGGTAAAACTGTGCTGTTCTGCTATTCAACTGCAACAAAATTTGGACTGAAGCCAGGAGGTCAATATTAACTGGAGGATGGAGAGTTCATTTCCTGTGGGCCCCTCAGCTGATGGTTTAACAAGGCAATTCTCCACGCCTCCTCACATACCGCCAACTAAACCATCCCCCCCCCCCCCCCTCCCTCCCTCCACCCCATCACCAACCAGCGGAGCAGCTCATACGATCAAGCAGCGCTGTGCTCTAATCTGCTTTTAAAGCTGGAAGAGCAACCTGTGTTTTTATCTGACAGCTCACTGAAATCAGTCGGAAATGGAATAAAACTCAGCTGGGAGCTATCCAGTACCCATTCAATTTGAAAAAGGCAACTTTAAAGATGCTAATTGCTCTTTATTCTCTATAGGGCTTACTGTCAAACGTGATTTTAATCAAAATGTTATCGCATTTACATTCCGTTATTCTAGTGTAATGTACATTGAGCAGATGGTCTGCAGACAAAGATTCCCTTCATTTTAACAAGATGGGAGAGCTTTGAATGATTTGCGACTTTCTGTTGACCACTTTAGACAACAGTGTGAGAAGAGAAAGGAATTGCCGTAAAGCAAGAGCTAGAGCAACAGAGAGAGCAGGCATCAAAAGCCCAAAGCAGCCAGCCTGCCCCTCTGCCCACCATTAAGAACACACAAACAAGGATCTGCTCTGCTACTCCACCAGTGGGCATTGAAGGAGGAAAGTCCCAGAACAGAACAAGAATGAGAGTAGCAGAAATAGAAACAATAGGATCGGGAGAAATACCAGCTTGTTAGCAGAATACAAATTTCAAAGGAAACATAAGATACACACAAAAATCTGGAGTATCTCAGCGGGACAGGCAGCATCTCTGGTGAGAAAAAATGGGTGACATTTCGGGTTGTGACCCTTCTTCAAACATAATTTCTATAACATATTAAAACATCTCTATAACTCTAACCACTGCTGATCCCAAATCTAATTATACCGCCATTTTCTTTAAAATGTAGCTAGCTGAATGACAGCAGCCTTGACTGGAGGTGGACTTCACAACTGAAGGCATTTTGGCATATTCTCTAAATACATAACATTTCATCAGACAACTGCTGCTGGAGGGATGAAAGAAAGAAATACCTGTGCAAAACACAATTGTATCTTGTCTAGGTTTCACGATGCTGCCATTATTATATCTTTATAAAGAAGCTACTGTAGAATTATGGCTTTTTTTTTCCAAAATAGAGGAACTCAGACACTTGCAGAGGGTAAATTATGCTTCATAATTAAGCTTTGAATAAAATGATTGGACACAGTAAAAACAAAAGCTATCCCCTTGCCCACAAATTCCCCACCCCTTGCCCTCGTTTACAGCCATCTGTTCACTTTTCCCATCGTCTCATCAGCTCTCCCCATTTTGCATCTTCCCTTCCTTACACTTTGCATCAAATTCTCCCCAATACACAAATGTTCCTGCACCCTCTCTTAGTCTCCAGGATACTCTGTCCTGATGCATGCAGAGTTTGGAACAGGATAGATGGGTTAATGGCATGAGACACAATCAATGGGTGGCATCTGATTGCAATTACAGTGAGGTGGCCAAGGATGGTAACTGAATATTCACTAGTACTTGATAGGTAGAATAGAAAATGAAGGGTAAGATTTCTACTAAACAAGGCCATCGCTGTAGAGTTGATGACTGAAGGTGTAAAATAAATGTAGGTGTGGATGAAATATAGTGAGGGCAAGACATCACCAGTGCAGGCAGTAAGTAGATTGATTGTGGAATAATTCAGCACAGAAATAGATTCTTTCGTCTCACCACATCCATGCCAACCAAATCCTATCCAAGCCAATCCCATTGCCCTGCATTAGGCCCATAACCCACTACACCTTTTCCCATCAATAGACAATAGACAATAGGTGCAGGAGGAGGCCATTCGGCCCTTCGAGCCAGCACCGCCATTCAATGTGATCATGGCTGATCATCCCCAATCAGCACCCCGTTCTTGCCTTCTCCCCATATCCCCTGATTCCACTATTTTTAAGAGCCTTATCTAGCTCTCTCATGATTTGCACATTCAGGTACATATGCAAATGTCTTTCTTATGTTGTACCAAACAATCTACTTCAGGAACTCAGCAGGTTGAGCAGCTTCTGTGTGTGGGAGGAGGGGGGGGGGAAAGAAATGGTCGACCTTTCAGGTCAAAATCAGGACAGAAATGTAATTGCCTGTGTTTCTACCATCTCCTCCGGCAGCTCGTTTCAGATAGCCACCACCATTGTGTGAAAAACTTACATTTCTACCTTCTCCTGGCTTAAAAGTGGCAATACTGCAGGTCAGATTAAGGTACTGGCAGGATTCACCTTGGCCGCTAACCAAAAAAAAATTAAGGTATGGAATAAAATTCTGAATCCATGCAAAAAAAACCAAACACGTTTTCTTCAACTCACATTTCGCGGTATGGAAAATCGTGTTGCGAAGCGTTTTATTGGAACGCAACCCCACCTCTGTAGTGCGGGGGTCACCTGTCTAATGGGAGCCTGCAAGGAAGGTACGGCCAATTTTAATTCTCTTACAGATTTGACGGATCACACAAAAATAAAAGGCAAAGTAATGAAGGCTGACAAGTCTGTGGCATTTCCGAGGATAGACACAAAATGTTGGAGTAACTCAGCGGGACAGGCAACGACTGTGGAGAGAAGGAATGGGTGGCGTTTCGGGTCGAGACCATTCTTCAAACTGAGAGTCAGAGGAGGGGGAGACACAGAGATAAGAAAGTGCAAGGTGTGAGAACAAGACATGAAAGATCAAGGAGATCAAGGAAATCGGTCCTGATCCAGACTTGCGACTCAAAATGTCGATCCTTCCTTTCTCTCCACAGATGCTGCTCAACCCGCTGATTCCTCCAGCAGATTCTTTGTTGCTCCTGATTGTGACATCTGCTGTCCCTCCTGTCTCCTCTGGAGGTGTGCATCATTGGTCCTACAGGAAGCCACTGTAGGGGCAGTAAATGTGTGATTGTTATCCACTAAAACGCCCTGAATTCTGGAGAGGTGCCCAAGCATCATAAAACCACGTGTAACACCACTGTTCAAGACAAGGAGGAGAACAGAAAGCCGGAAACTAAAGCCCAACTACCCTAGCAGCTGTCATTCAGAAAATGCTAGAATCTATTATTGTGGGAGGTAATAGGACACTTAGAAAAGATGAACATAATCAAGCAAAGTCACCATGATTTTATGAAAGTAGAATTGGAAAAAATTGCTATTAATCTTTCTCAATGTAACAAACGGGATGAAGAAATAAGAACCAATGGGATATGTGACATATTTGCATTTCCAGAAGGCATTCAATAAAGCGGCACCTAAAAAGATTACTGCACAGGATAAGAACATATGATGCTGGCGAGAATATATTGGCATGGAGACGGATGCGACTAACTAGAAGAAAACAGGGCATTGGGAATATAGGTCGTTTTTCGATTGACTTCAGAAACCAGTGGGATGCCACTGGGATCAATGCTGGATCCTCACTATCTTTATTTTTTATGGATGAATGCGATAAACGTACTGAGTGACCTGCAGCCAAATGTGCAGATCAGACAAAATTAGATAGGTCGACAAGTTGTGAGGAGGACACAAAAAGCCTGAAACAGATTATAGATAGGTTAAGTGAATGGACAAACTGCTGGGAGTTGTAATGTGCAAAAATGTAAGGTTATTTATTTTGGCAGGAAGACAAGGAGAGAAAATGATCACTTACATAGAGTGAGACTACAAATGGATGTGGTACAAATGGATCTAGTTCATGCAGTAAAAAAAAAAAATGATCAGCATGTAGATACCAACACCAAGAACTTTAAAAAAAAGTATGAGTAAATGTTAGCTTTTATTGAAAGGGGTATGAAGCAAACAGTGGTGAAATTCAGATCCAACCACACCTGGCATACCGCATGCAGTTTTGGTGTCCTTATTTAAGGAAGGATGCACCTGCATAGGTGACAGTGTGTCAGTGGAAGTGCACCAAAGTTGATTCATCAGATAAAGAAGAAAGATTGAACAGATTGGAGTGTAAAAAGTGAGAGATGATCTTATTGGAACATAAGATTCCTTTTGTCTGGAGTTTAAGAAGGAACTGCAGTTGCTGGAAAATCGAAGATAGACAAAAGTGCTGGAGAAACTCAGTGGGTGCAGCAGCATCTATGGAGGGAAGCAAATAGGCAACGTTTTGTGCCGAAATCCTTCTTCAGACTAAAATAGGCAACGTTTTCGGAATAGTTTTGGAATAGGGATAATCTAAAATAACAACAGAAAATGCTGGAGACACTCGGCATGTCATGCTAGAAATACTTAACATGCTGCCTGCCTGACGAATATTACCAACATTTTCTGTTTTTAGTTTTGATTCCAGTGTCTGCAGGGCTGTTTTTGATTTTCATTTCCCTTTAGAGCTAGGGGTTGTTTTTTTCTTTACCCTGCCACTTCTCGCTTCTAATTTCCAATTGTTCTTTTCTCACCACTCCATTCTTCCGGTTCCTCCAAGGAGCTAGTTATCAACTTCAAGACGCGCAGTTAGGTACGTGCCCCACTCAGCATCAATAGTGCCAAAGTGGAAATGGTTGAGAACTTCAAGTTCCTAGGTGTAAATATTCCTAGGTGTAAATATTACCAACAATCTGTTCTGGACTAATCACATCAAAGGGACAGCCAAAAAAAGCACACTGAAAAAGTACAGCATGTCTCCAAAGAATCTTACCAACATTACACATGCACAATAGAAAGGCCACCATTGCATTTGGTTACATCACTGCTTGGTTTGGGACCAACTCTGCCAGAGGCTGCATGGAATTGCAGAGAGTTGTGGAAGTAGCAACTCACTCCATCACACGGACTAGACTCCTCACCACTGACCCATGTACATTTCCCACTTCCTCAGGAACACAGCCGACATAATCAAGGACCTTTCCCACCGCAGAGGGAAATTCTACTCTGCATGGATATATTTCTCTTTGGTCTACCTCTTGTACTTGTGTTTGGCGTGATTTTATTCAAGGAACAATGTTATCTGATTTGACTGGATAGAAAGCAAACCAAATCTTTCCACCGTACCTTGGAACCCATGACAATAATAAACTTCAGCTTTAACCGAGATAGACACAAAATGCTGGGGTAACTCAGCAGGACAGGCAGCATCTCTAGATAGAAGGAATGGGTGATGTTTCAGGTCGAGAGCCCTCTTCAGACTAAGAGTCAGGAGCGAGGAAGAGGAGAGATAGAGTGTAATGTGTGAAAAAGAGACATCTAAGGGGACGAAGGCCAAGGAAAATGTAGAATTGATCTATAACCACTACATATACAATTAAAAAAAAAAATCTTTGTCATGGTTAATCATCATTGACTTCAACCCCAGAAGATGCCAATCTCCTCCATTCAAAGTGTCCAATGCATTCCACCCTTGCATTTAATACTAACATCTACAAACAACACCATACACCTACCTCAGCTCTCTCTCTCTCTCTCTTTCTCTTTTTCAACTATTAACGTTGCAAATGCAAGTGGTCTAGCTATTCTTCAGACTGAATCGCTGCCGACTCCCTTTTCTGGTGGTCAACCATTTACTCTTTGCCTGTGCCTTGGTCATGTCCACATCATTCTACCTCTCAGCTATGACACTCTCACAACCCTGGATGAGTCCGAGGTCGTCCAGCTGCAGCTCCAGTTCCTTAACGCAGTCTCTAAGGCGCTGCAGCTGAACACACTTCCTGCAGTTGTACTCCTCAGGGCCACTGGAAAATGTTTAACATCCAACATCTTGCAGGAGGAACATTCCAATATCCCATCTGCACTCAGGGCCAGATTATACCCAGAAACAGACCTGCCATCACCCTCCTCAGCACCCTTGCCGAAGCATCAAGAGCCAAAGCCTCTACAATTAGCCTCAAACAGCCTTTCCTAACGCAGACACAATACAGTGTCTAAGAAGGAACTGTAGATGCTGGTTTAAACGAAATACAAGACACAAAAATCTGGAGCAACTCAGCGGGTCAGACAGCATCTCTGGAGAAAAGGAATATTTGACATTTCGGGTCGAGACCCTTCTTCAGACTGTCAGGGGAAAGGGAAATAAGATATATAGACAAAATGTGCAGGAAAATACTGCAGATGCTGGTATAAATCGAAGATAGACACAAAATGCTGAAGTAACTCAGTGGGTCAGATAGCTTCTCTGTAGAAAGGAATGGGGGATGTCCCTTTCCCCTTTCAGTCTGAAGAAGTGTCACGACTCGAAACATCACCCATTCTTTTTCTCCAGAGATGCTCTCTGACTCGCTGAGTTAGTCCAGCTTTTTGTGTCTATCTTCAGTATGAATATTGCTTTCCCCAACTTCAAGCATCCCTTGTAACCCCTCTTTCACCATCCCTCCCCCACTCTAGCTTCACGCAATAGTTTCACAATTGTCCTGTTGAGTTTCTTTGTTGGTCTAACTCATTATCAACTAGCCCACAGCCAACAATGAACCCTTGTGGGCACCACATTTCCTTGATCATCGTTACTTTTTTGCATATTTTATTCATTTGTTCTATATCTCTCTGTATCACTATCTAAGTCTCTTGTTTCCATTTTCCCTGACTCTCTGAATAAGGGTCTCGACCAAAAACGATACCTATTTCTTTTCTCCAGAGATGCTGCCTGACCCGCTGAGTTACTCAGGCTTTCTGTGTCTATCTGCAACCACAACAGACACAGACACAACATTTAAACAGGAAGGCAGAGGGCGGAAAGAACTGGATGTTGTTTATAAAGTGCTTTACCACCAGCTCAAAATGTGAATTTAAATAACAATGCTCTCTAATGGGTACAAGTCTGTACATAAATAAATTAATCAACATTGAACAGTATAGCACAAAAACAGGCACTTCGGCCCTGTGTCTGTGACAAACATGATCCCAAGACCAACACTTATCTGCCTGCATATAATCCATATTCCTCCATTCACTGCAAATCCATTTGGTTATACAAAACTGCCACTATCATATCTACCTCCAACACCAACCTTGGCACTGTGATCCAGACAACTGTCTAAATAAAGTTCCCCGCCTACCCACTTTAAATTTTGCCCCTCTCACCTTCAGCCTATGCCCTCTAGTGTTTGATTTTTGTATCCTGGAAAAATAAAATTCTGGCCATCCTAATAATGCCACTTCTATCAGGTCTCAACACAACCTCCTACACTCCAGAGAACACAATCCAAGTGTGTGTTAGCGCTCCATGTAGCTTGTACCCAATAATCCAGGCATCATTCTGGTAAACCGCCTTTGCACCAATTCCAAACCTTCACATCGTTCCTGTACTGTGGCAACAAGAACTGTACACAATACTCCAAATATGGACTTACTAAAGTCCCATAATGCTGCATCATGACTTCCTGATGCCTATCTATCTATTATAATATAAAACTCTGATCTTGGATGTTTAATTATTTATTTGTTTGTTAGTTTGCTTGTCTCTTTTTCCTCGAAAACCCGACGCGCTAACGGTGAAATTTTTACATATTCCGGTAGATATTTACCTCATGATCTCTAAACTCGCCTCATCTGAAAATTTGATTTATTATTCCCCGAGTTGTATCTTGAAATTCTTTGCCACTCTGAGATCTTTTTTGAAGTTAACGAGCTGAAGCGAGCTGATGACGTCACAATGGCTCTGCTCCTCGCGGCCAGCTGCGCAGAGTTTTCAACGCGCAGCCTGCTGGCCACTATTTTCCACAAGCTGCGAGCTACGTGGCCCAGCTACCCTGCCCCCCCAGGGCTCTGGATTGAAGCCGTTGAACACGTGCTCAAGTCGTGCTGCGCGCTACTCTGGGCTCCTTGAAGTTCTACAACATAGCGGCGGCGGTTATCGCAGCGTGTGCGCGGGGAAGCGCGGTGGAAAAGTGGCCTTGGCGGCCGTCACAGAAGACGAACACCTCTCCGTCTTCCCCGCCCAATCGTCTGTCACGCTGATGGGTGGGCTTCCCCTCGCGAAAGCCACGATCAGCCGGCCCTCCGCTGCTTTTGGCAGTCCTCAGATCGCTCCAGGCCTCTCCCTTCCACTCCCCACTCCCCCCCCCTCCTCCCCCCTCCTTCCCCCCACTTCCCCCCCCCTCTCCACCAACTCCCCCTTCCCCTCCCTCCCTTCCCCTCCCTCTCCCCCTCCCACTCCTCTCCCCCTTCCTCCCCGTACCCCCCCCCCCCCCACCCCTCTCCACCCCTCCCTCCCCCTCCCTCTCCCTCAATCCCCTCCTCTCCTCCCCCTCTCCATCTCCCCTTCCTCCTCCTCCTCTCTCTCCTCTTCCCCCCTCTCCTCCCCCCTCTCCACCTCTCCCTCCACCCCCCCCCCTTCTCTCACCCCCTCCCCCTCCCTCTCTTTCTCTGCCCCACTCTCTTTGCCCCTAGAGATAGGGCGGGGGATGGGGTGAAAGGAGCCAATGAATAATATGAATATAATAATATCAAGGGGGTGGTTAGAGTGTGTGTGTGGGGGGGTGGTGGTTAGTGTGTGTGGGGGGGTGGTTAGTGTGTGTGTGGGGGGGTGGTTAGAGTGTGTGTGTGTGGGGGGGGGGGGGTGTGTGTGGGGGGGTGGTTAGTGTGTGTGGGTGGGTTAGTGTGTGTGGGGGGGTGGTTAGTGTGTGTGTGGGGGGGGTGGTTAGTGTGTGTGTGTGGGGGGGTGGTTAGTGTGTGTGTGGCGCCGCAGGCCTCCCCCACCCCCTCCCCCCCACAGCTACGCGTTGAGGGGACTTTGCTGGCTTTACCTCGCACTAAACATCATTGCTTTACCATGCATCTATACACTGTCAATGGCTCGATTCTAATCATGTGTTATCTTCCTGCTGACTGGATGGTACGCAACAAAAGCTATTCACCAAACCTCGGTACGTGACAATAAACTAAACTATCTACTTGTACATCAATGCCATTAATTGTGTATTTTCGTCTTACGTTTGACCTTCCAAAGTGCAACACCTCACACTTGCTCAGATTAAACCCCACCTGCCACTTCTCCGCCTATTTCTAAGGCTGACCTGAATCCCACTGTACACCTTGCCAACTTTGCTGACCTTCTGCGACCCCAGCAATCCTGGTGCCATCTGCAAGCGTACTAACCAAGCTGTCTACAATTACGAAAGTGAAGCAGCTACTGCTGTGTATGAACCATGCTAGCAGGCTGATGATGAAGCTGGTGAGTGTCCTGGTGTCCATGACCTCAATGAATTTCAGTGAGTAGGACTTGGTTGTTCTTTTGAACATGAAATGTCCACCTCCATTGCAGACGTAATGCGTTCCATAGAGTGCACGGCTTGGAGCATTTGATTTATGCATTGTGATACGAGATGCTTTGCTAAACTATTGAGGATCTGTTGGGAAATGCACAGATCTCGTCTTGACACTCATTCATGTCTTTAAACTACATAAGTCTGGTTTCTCTCGGGGCTTTGACAAATTAGCAGTTTTTTTCAGAAATTGATTTGCTGCTGAATTAATTATTTGCATGCCAATTATGCATATTGAACACTGCACAGAGAGAGACTGCCGTAAAGAACCTTATTTCCAGAATCAGAATCAACATAGCTGCCCTAAATAGATAAGCATTCAGCTTCCAACCGGTCTATTCTTTCAATGATTCATTCTCTCACACAATATATTCAAGAGTAACAAAGTAAAAGGTTTAAATAACAGATAAATAGGAGAAAACTATCTAGGGAGTGTTTCAGTATTGTTCAAGAAGGAACTGCAGATGCTGGAAAATGGAAGGTACACAAAAAAGCTGGAGAAATTCAGCGGGTGCAGCAGCATCTATGGAGCGAAGGAAATAGGCAATGTTTCGGCCCAAAACGTTGACTATTTCCTTCGCTGCATAGATGCTGCTGCACCCGCTGAGTTTCTCCAGCTTTGTTGTGTACCTTCCATTTTCCAGCATCTGCAGTTCCTTCTTGAACAATACTGAAACACTCCCCAGATAGTCCTCCTTTACCTTTCGTAATCTTACAAGTGTACAGTAAACCCTCGTTGTAACGGACCCCTTTATAACAGATTCTGGTTATAATGGACAGACCCCCGATTCACACCACCTCCCGGCTGCTTAGAGCCGCGCTTCCGAGAGACCCTGCCCCAATCACAAGGTGCACCAGCGAGTCCTTCTTCACCTACCACGTGGTCCGGTGACACGGTGGTTGTTGCGGCTCACACCGTTGCCCTGGGAACAGCGCTTTCTTCAGGCCGCCGCCACCGACTGGACGCACCCGGTCACCATGACACTCCATCCACTCACACCTACTACTGCTACTTCCTTCACTTTGTCCACTCTCCCGCCAATTCCCCTCCTCCTCCTCCTGTCACTCTGTTCGCTCGGCCTCTTCCCTGCCCCACTCCACCGCCACCTCCTGTTGCTTCTTCTCCGGAGTCGCCCACATACTCCACCTTGAAAGTGGCAGCATGTGAGAGGTGGGGGTGAGGGGGGGGGGGGGGGGCTGTCGTTGGCAACAGGCTGAAGAAACGTTATTCCCAGGGGCTACAATGTGAGCTGCAACAACAGCCAAGTAGCCCAGTGAAGAAGAGTTCGCTGGTGCAGACCAGCAGCATCGGTACCAAGTGTTAAGGTGAAAAGTGCAGGAGTAACTCAACAGACTGAATCAGTCGGAAGAAGATTCCCAACGTCACCTATCCACTTTCTCCAGAGATGTTGCCTGACCCGCTGAGTTACTCCAGCACTTTGTGTCTCTTCTGTGTATTAACCATGACCTGCAGTTCTTTGTTTCTACTACACAATGATAATACCTTAATCGGGTACAGCGAACAATCGGCAATAATGGACACCACTTCCTTGCAAGTCAATGGCCAAGGTATATGAGGTTATGGACCAGGTGCTAGTATAAGAGATGTGAAGTAAGATACTTAATGATCAGAATGAGTGCTAGAGGGTCTGCATGATTCTCTGAGTAGGATTTGTGCCCAAAATCCACAACGTAACAGCTCAATGTTATGAACATCCAGCAGATGGCAGTATTCTACAAGGCAGATTTGTCATCATGTCTACTCCACCATTCAATCATGGCTGATCTATCTCTCCCTTCCAACCCCATCATCCTGCCATCTCCTCATAACCTCTGACACCTCTGAATTCAAACCCAAAATGCAAATGTACTGGAGGAACTTGGTGGGCAGACAGCATCTTGAATGGGCAGGCGACGTTTTGAGTCGGGAGCTTTGTTCAGACTGATTGGGGTGTGTGGGGGGAGAAAGCAGGAAAAGAGACATAGGGGCAGGACAAAGCCTGGCACGTGATAGGTGAGGGGGAGCTGAATGGCAGATGGGTGAAGTAAGTGATAAAGATGAGAAGTGCAAAGGAGACAAAATGGGGTCAGATAATGCGAGGAGGAGGAGGAGTGAATTGTAAAGCCGGAGGGAAGGATGTGGGAGGCGAGGGGTGGGAATAAATGGAAAATGGGGGGGGGGGGCTTGGGGATGAGAGATGTGTGCACCAAGGAGGGGAAAGGTGCAGGGTGATGGGGAGGGAATGGTGGGAAGAAAATGGGAACACCCAATAGTGGGGCTGGAGGCATGAGAAAGAGAGGGTGAGGAGTGTGTTACTTGAATTAAATAAATGAATGTTTATACCATTGTATTGAGCTACCCAAGTGAAATATGAGATGCTGTTCCACTATCTCCCAAGTTAGCCTGCTCCATTCTCCTCCTTCATACTCACCTCCCATCCCTGTGGTCCCCTTTTCCCTTTTATTCCTCTCACTTTCCACTTCACCCTATCCCCTTTTACCCACATTCCTCTCTCCAGCTTTCCATTTCACTCCTCCTCTCCTCTTATTAATGGACACAATATTTTCTCCTTTTCACCTCCAGCCTTTGTGAACTTACTTCCCCCATCCTCGCGTGCGTCCACTTATCACCTGCCGGGCTTTGTCCTGCTCCCCTCTCTTTTCCAGCTTTCTGCTCCCTACACCGATGAAGCAGCACGTCGCAAAATGTCCTCTGTCCATTCCCACCCCAGAGGCTGCCTGGACTGTTGATGTCCTTCACCACGTTGTGTTTTGCTCAAGATAACGGCATCTGCAGTTTCTTGTGTCTCCAAACTTGTTTGTTTATTGTCATGATGAAAAATCATGCTTCCAGCAGCATCACGAGCAGATAGACTCAGCAAAACACACAAAAACTAATTCTACTTAAAGATAAATTACAGCTAAAATACTTTAAAAATGCTATGCAAATAAAAAAACGGTGATAATAGTGCAAGATGTGGGCTACAGTGTCCTGTTATTGAAGCAGGAGATAGGGTTGTACTGGCTCCGAACCAGAAAGTGTAGTAACGTACCTGTTCGTGATCATGGTGGTCTTCGGCACCTCCTGCCTGATGACGGCAGTGTGCGGAGGGCATCGCTGGATGGTGGAGATCTTTGTTTATAAATGCCGCCGCCTTGAGGCACCACCTTATATCAATGCTTTTGATCTAGTGGTGATAGACGTGCTGCAACTATACCACACTCTGCAGTCTCTTGTGTCCTGGCCATTGGTATTGCAGTACCAGGCCATGATGCAACCAACCAGGATACTTTCCACATTACATCTGCAAGTTTGCCAGAGTCTTTAGAGACATGCCTAATTTCTTTCTACAGACACTACCTGACTTACATAAGGGTTACGTCCCATATTCCCTTGCTATGTTACAAAATCATCTTCAAACTAGGTAGAAACAATGAACTGCAGATGCTGGTTAATACACGACACAAAGTGGTGGATTAACTCAGCAGGTCGGCAGTATCTCTCGAAAACATGGATAGGTGCATTTTGGGTAAGGACCCTTTTTCAGACCAATTCAGTTTGCTGAGTTACTGCAGCACTCGTGTTGTTTCACCTTAAAACTATGGGCCAATCCTTCTTCACCAGCTACCACACCGTCTGGCTGATGTGGCTCTTGTTGTGGCTCCCATTAGAGTCCCTGGCTAACAGTCCTTTCTTCAGGCTGCGGACACCAATAGGATGCGCTCGGTCACGGTGTGGCTCCCTACCCTCTCACCAGTTGCTGCTTCTTTCTGTCGGCCATCTCTTTCTCCGCTTCCCCCCCCACCGTCACCTCCTCCTCCTCCTCCCCCGCTGTCGCTGACATCCTCCACAAGGAAAAGGAGAAGAGGAGGAACTGTGAATAGTCAGAAGATGGTGAATGTGGAATTCTTTGCCACAGAAGTCAGTGGAGGCCAAGTCAATAGATATTTTCAAGGTGGAGATCGACAGATACTTGATTAGTACGAGTGTCAGGGGTTATGGGGAGAAGGCAGGAGAGGGGTTGAGAGGGAAAGATAGATCAGCTATGATTGAATGGCGGAGTAGACATGATGGGCCGAATGGCCTAATTTTGCTCCTAGAACAAATGAGACAGTGGTGGAGGGGGGAGCAGCGAAGGTGTTGGTGTCTCTGGAGCAGCCGCAGCTACGCCAACAGGACGGAGCGGTAACTGGTGAAGAAGGGCTCGCTGGTGCACCGTGTGGAAGATGGCGACAACTCTGCTGGGAATTGCTCTCCATGGCCTCCTTCATTCTTGCTTGCCTTCCCAGTGTGGCAGCGACCGTGGCTGAATCTAGGAGAGCAGCAAGCCTAGGCAATGTTTTTATATCTATGAATGGAACGGGAAGCCCTCACCATCCTCCCATTGCAACAACACAGGTCATTGGCGAAACGGGACTACCTATTGTGAATTGTTCATGTAAATGCAAGCTTATGCAAGTCTCCCATTACACGAGTTGGAGAATGCCAGTACGGGCACTGGAATGCCTTCATCATGAGTGGTGCTGGGCCATCACAGTCATCAAAGGTTTTAATGCCCAGGAAGTTGAAACTGCTAATTCTCTCTCACCGACCCATCAGCTTGTGGTTCTCTCAACTTCCCCTTTCTGAGGAAATACAGACCACAGAAGAGACGATGACGAGCAAATTATTTCATGACATGCATTGAAGAAAGCTGCAAATGGAGAAAGCTATGTGCACGAGACAGCACTGGCTGGGTTTTTCCAGTTGCTTTATGGTGGCAAGTTTCACCCATCAGCATAGCATAAAAGGTCCTTTTCTACATCTTCAGTACTATTTCCATCATCTTAAATGCTACAGGTTTAGTTTCGGCAGCCTGGCTTCCCTATTTGTATAGCCTGCTCCAAGTCCTAAGTTTACTCCAATCAGCACTACTCCCATATATTAACATTGGCTGGCGATCAATAAGAGGGGCGTAAAATATTACTTAGACTTGCTCAGAAAACATTGTGCATCATACAAAAAAAAACACCAAAAAAAAATTTCTCAGGCAAACAGATACACAGAGTTTAATGCGGTAGCAATGAATGGAAGAGCTGCTGGATCAGGTTCAGCTCCACCAGGAGGGACACAAGTCTCTCTCAAACACTCACACGTTCACAGGCAGGCAGTAATGGAAAGTATTGATGGATGAAGGTAGATCAATTCTTTTTCAATTCACTTTTGCTAGCACACATGAGAAGAGAGAGAAAGAGGGAAAGAGGGAGAGAGGGAGAGAGGGAGAGAGGGAGAGAGGGAGAGAGGGAGGGGGAGAGGGGGAGGAAGGAGGGTGATGCGGATAGAAGGGGAGAGAGGGAGGGGGAGGAGAGAGAGGGAGAGGGAGAGGGGGAGAGGGGGGGAGATTCAAAGGGAGAGGGGGAGAGAGGAGAGGGGGAGAGGAGGAGGAGGGGAGAGGGGGAGGTGGGACTAGGGGGAGAGGGGGAGAGGGGGGAGAGGGGGGAGGGGGAGAGGGGGAGGGGGGGAGGGAGGGGGAGAGGAGGGGGAGAGGGGGAGAGGGGGAGAGAGGAGAGGGAGAGAGAGAGGGAGAGGGAGAGGGAGAGGGGAGAGAGAGGGAGAGAGGGGGAGAGGAGAAGGTGAGAGGGAGAGGGAGAGAGAGAGGGGAGAGAGAGGGAGAGAGAGGGAGAGAGAGGAGAGAGAGAGAGAGAGAGAGAGGTTATGCATGCATTCAAATTTATAGCCATGTTAGCTCACTGACAAATGAATGAATACTTTATTGTCACATATGACAAATTGCAGTGAAATTCTTTGCTTGCATACCTAAGGTATGCAATAGTCGCCCATAAAGGGCACTTACAGTTACAAATTCCCACCCCCCTCGCCAGGTCCCCATTTGTTCTCCCCCTCCCTCTCCCCTCTGCCTCACGGCCGGTCCCCCACGCCGGGTTCTCCTATGTTCCTTCCCTCCGCAGCAGCGTCCTCATCTCCGCGTGTCCGTCCTCGTCCGTCTATCGGCGCCATCATCGACCGCCGGACCGCATCTCCGTGGTGCCGACCCAGGCCCCAACCGCCGGCCACGCAGACCCAGGCACTGATGGCTGTGGGCTTCGCCGACCCGCGAGGTTCCACCTCTGACCCGTGAGGCCCGAGCTCCAGCACACGAGGCGCCGACCTGCGTGGCTTCAGCCTCGACTTCTCAATGCCACCCACCGCGGCACCTCTAGAAGACGTCTAAAACAATGTCAAAGCTGAATTCCAATAATATTTCTCACAATACAAGCTTCTGCAGCTATGATTTTCTCGCTGTACACACCTTCGATGGAGCATATTGAGAACATGGCAGCAATAGGTCATTCAGGCACTTGCGACAGATATGCCATTTGGTAAAATATTTTATTTCAGTGCCACTTTCCTGCACTAATCCTATGTCCTTTCTTTCCATTAATTTCTAAAATCACTTCTATTGACTACCCCAAGTTCCTCCGTCCTCCTGTCCTTCTCCTCGATAAATACAGAGGAGAAATACTCATTGAATATATATCAATCTTGGTCTTGATTGTACAATTAGGTAACTAACTAATTATATGCTTTAATTTTAGGTCATCCAAGTAAGATTGTTTCATATTTGTTTCAGAATGCTTCAATCGATAATAATTGAAAATTTATTTCAGTTCTCTTAATTTTTAAGAAAGTTATGGGCTTTTGACTGTCCTCGATCACTGCTTTTGAGTTAAGTCAATGGAAAAGCAATAGGGAACAAGATGCTAATTTCCGAGTATGAAAATGGCCATAACATTTTTAATACTGAAGATATGAAAGTGAATTTTTATGCTTTATCTGATGGGATAAATTGCAGACTTGATTTTTAAAATCTCAAAATGTTGTAACATTGTTACAAAAGTCATAACTTTTCTGTCTTTGTTTCATGTAATTTCTATTTTGTTGATTTAATTTTTTTGCATTCGCCTAAAATTGTATGAATCTATTTTTGATTCACTGATAAATTCAGAGGGAAACAATCCCTCTAAATACAACATTAATTTGTCAAAGCCCATGAGATGCCAGGTTTATGCTGTTTACATCCACACACGATTGCCAACACAACACTTGCACTTTTCCCAATGGAGCCTCAATGGTTTAGCGGAGCCAAACT
Source organism: Leucoraja erinaceus (assembly GCF_028641065.1). Classification (NCBI taxonomy): domain Eukaryota; kingdom Metazoa; phylum Chordata; class Chondrichthyes; order Rajiformes; family Rajidae; genus Leucoraja; species Leucoraja erinaceus. The sequence goes on from NC_073390.1 coordinate 8,263,527, forward strand.
TCTGTCACTTCATAATGCATCAATCACATCATGCCTCTAAAGACATACACCCTATGGTACACAATACATCTGCAACAGAGGAAAACGATCCATATTCAAAAAGAGGAATGAGATCATGTAGACCAGGACACTAACCTGCTCTATCATCAGACTGTTAGCATGGATCACACACCAAAGTGCCTGGTTCAATTTTACAATCAGTACGATTCACTTTGAAATTATTGATATTGCTCTCATGACCAAAATGGAGGAATGCTGAGATTAAAGATCTCAAGATACTCAAGTGCCTCCTCCAACCTCAAACATTTTATAACAATTAAAATCCAATGGATTCAAAGCAGCTTGCTCAGTCATTGGTCGAAACAGTTAAAACATAATTGTATTCATCACAAAGCCACCATTAATTTGTCATACAACAAAGATCATATTCCGTTTACAAAACAGACCCACAGCTGCAAACATATCTGTGACTTATATTACAAAAATACTTTTGGAAAAGATTGTGATTTTAATTATTTCACAAATGCTAGAAATCAAGGAATGTTACGATCTTGGGCTTTCATTACACTCGTTCATTATAAACCTACAACTTATAAATGAGGTAGAAGTCGGCTTCCTGGCTCTTTGCGTTGCTCTGACATACATCCATGGTCGATCTTTTACATTAGAGCTCCTTTTCTTTTCCGTACTATCTCCCTATACCTCAAACACTAACCAAAAATCTAACAGTTTCTGAAAATTAAATCATCAGGAAAAGCTGCACCAATGGCAGAGGATGCAAATGAATCATTCAGTTTCACAGTTTAGTTTATTGTCACATGTATCGAGGTACAGTGAAAAGCTTTTGTTGCATGCTAACCAGTCAGCAGAAAGACAATACATGATTACAATCGATCCATTTACAGTGTTATAGATATGAGAAATTGGAGAAAGACAATATATGATTACATTCGATCTATTTACAGTGTATAGGCAGGAGAAATTGGGGAGAAGGCAGGAGAATGGAGTTCGGAGGGAGAGATAGATCAGCCAAGAATGAATGGCGGAGTAGACTTGATGGCCTAATTCTGTTCCTATCGCTTATGATCTTATGAAACTTTAAATAATGTATTTACTCAAATAATTGAGACATGACGTTCAAAGCATTGATCAATATTCCTGACCCCAAGTCATTGAATATAAACATCAGTGCTGGATGACGACATTATCAAAATGGATGATGATGCCACATATATAGTTGGAGGATTTTCATTTTATTAAATCTGCACCTTGGAACGTTATCCCATTAAGAATGAACTCTCTCTGGGGAGTGGAACATACAACGGATGACAGTTATTTTATTCTGCAAAAACAAAATATTTTGAATGCTGGAAACTGAAATAGGAACAGAAAATGCTAGAACTATTCAGTAGGTCAGACAGCCAGAGCTGCTCTCAGAGCAGCTTGATGAAACCACAGCTGTGTTTCTATGTCCACAGTGGCTGCCTGATGGGCTCAGCATTTCTGGTAATTAGATTAAAGATAGACACAAAATGCTCAGCGGGACAGGCAGCATCTCTGGAGAAAAGGAATGGATGACGTTTGGAAACGTCACTCATTCTTTCTCTTCAGAGATGCAGCCTGTCCCGCTGAGTTACTCCAGCACCTGCAGTTCCTTCCTACACAGGTTATTAGATTATCCTGAATCCTCCGCAACACTGCAAAATGTGTGGGAACATTTGAATCAAACAAAGCAAAATACAAGTCACCACGTAATCTGTTTAATATAACGAGCAAGGTGAATAGAGAGAAAAATTAACATCATGTCATGTTTATCCCTAGAGGGCAACATTACCTTTGTAAACCTTGACTTTCTCTAAGAATTTAGACAGGTCCGTAATCAAGTACACCATTCAGGATCATTCATCATAGCAAAACTAGCAGTACTGGAAGATGGTGATCTGTTGAAGTAAGGAAGATCTTTCAAAACAGCAACCCTGGTCTAACATCTCACTTCCTGGCTCAAGAACATCCTGGCAATTTGAAAAATGTGGCCACAATAAGCATGTGGATCACATTCTGCATTTTAGCAGAAGCCTGTTAAGTTGTGCCTTGACACATTTAACCAAGGCATCCAAGGAATGAACAAACGTCAACTAGTTCACTATTCCTCATCAAAGTATAAATCCACAAGTACAAAGCAAAAGGGCTCGCATAAGATTAAATATAATTAAATCTACAGTGACAACATACAATCTTCTCAAAACCTAACTCTAAAGATTCTCTCAAGCTTTTGTCTCAACCACCAAAATATGTGCCCCATCTCACTTACCTCTCTCCTGTTTGTATTCCCTTGCCTATTCACAATAACGTTAGAAAAAAAAGGAAAGGAACTACAGAGAATTCCCTCTGGATTACGCTATTCTTCCAATCCTGCCATTTATATTTGGCTGTCCCAGTTCTATTTATTGGTTGTCTTATTATCTCCTACACTCGTCTTGAAGTTAAAAAAAGCCTTCAGAATATCACTAATGGAACAGCTTAGATCTCCACTGCAAGACCCCACAAACCTGCACTGATTACCTATATTGTCATCTGCAATGAGTTGTGCTGACTGGAGAATAAACAATGCCTAGGGTATTAGGGATAACAATAATGACCCTCAGTTGATCGTTTACATCTAGAAGAGCAGACAGGGTCATAGTTTAACACATTAGTAAATGGAATTAACTGCTTATTGATTGCTTTCAAGACTGAACCCATCACATTCTGCCAAGTGAAAATGACTGCAGTGCATTCCAGAAAGGATCACACATGGATTTATCAAATTGTTAAATGCGCACGTTCACTGGCTGCTGAAGAACTGATCAAAAACCTGTCTGAGCTCAAAATCCATGCCACACAGAAATAGAAAAGCACTTCAGACAGTATAAAAGAGCCTCCAGACTAAAAAAAAAACCTTGCAAAGCAGCACCGATCATTCATTTTTACTGCTAATCTGCATAGTGCTTTTCCACAATTCTATTTAGCAAACCCATGCAAAAAAAATATACGGCAGTGTGATTAGTGAGCAATACGGGGAGGTGAGTACAAAACAAAAGCTTCCAAAAGCACATTTCTATACACTGGCATGACAATTTTTTTCTTTCTCATACCAACCATTCTTTGACCATTGCTATTTGGTTCCATGAGAAAAGTATAGGTCTCTAGCTACTAAATACTGGTTGAGGTTGTCTAAATTTACTGAGCTCCATATCTTTGACAGCCAGCAAACACATGGCACAGTGGTGCAGCAGTAGAGTTGCTGCATTACAGCGCCAGAGACCCGGGTTCAATACTGACTCCGGGTAGTGTCTGTATGGAGTTTGTACGTTCTCCCTGTGACCTCATGGGTTTTCTCCAGCTGCTCTGGTTTCCTCTCACATTCCAAAGACGTGCAGTTTTGTAGGTGAATTGGCTTCTGACAATAGTTCTTTGTGTGCAGGATAAAACTAGTGCATCGGTCATAGCTGGTTGACGGTGGGCAAAAGGGAGAACACTGTATCCACACTCTATTCCACACTGTATCTCTAAACCAACTAAATTTTGAACCCACCAGCGCTTGACTTGAGTTTGATCATGAAAAGAATCAGGAGATCATCAACGGCACAAGCTCATTTAACTCGCATTAAACACGATGAAGTAATCATCAATACACTGTACCGTGGTATTACAAAAACAAACAATGTACAATGGGGGCAAAAGCTGAGGACACGTGAACAGAACAGAGCTTGGACAAGCTAAACTTCCTATAGGATTCTTGTAAATCAACAGTCATTAAGACGTAAGTACACAAAAATGTTGGAGAAACTCAGCAGCAGCATCTATGAAGCGAAGGAAATAGGCAACGTTTCGGGCCGAAACCCTTCTTCAGACTGATGAGGGGTGGGGCGGGGAGAAGAAAGGAAAAAGGAGGAGGTGGAGCCAGAAGGCTGAGGGATGGGAGGAGACAGCCTGAGGGCTGAGGAAGGGGAGGAGACAGCAAGGACTAACAAAATTGGGAGAATTCAATGTTCATGCCCCCAGGATGCAGACTCCCCAAGCGGAATGAGGTGTTGTTCCTCCAATTTCCGGTTTTGCTCGCTCTGGCCATGGAGGAGACCCAGGACAGAGAGGTCGGATACGGAGTGGGAGGGGGAGTTGAAGTGCTGAGCCACTGGGAGGTCAGGTTGGTTATTGCGGACCGAGCGGAGGTGTTCGGCGAAACGATCGCCCAGCCTCCGCTTGGTCTCATTAAGACGTACTGAGATGGATGATTTCATCAAATGGTGGAACAAAAGGGCCTAATTCATCTATTGCTTTTTATAAGAAATAGAAGTAGATGATATGCCCCCTCATAACAGCTCTTCACCATGATCATGTCGATGTGAGATTTGGTACTACCTCCAATTCCCTGACGAACCATATTCCTCAATTCTTCTGTAGTATAACATTTTCAACCTTAAATGTAATGACTCAACAGCCACTGTTTTCTAGGATAGAAACATTGAAAGTTTCACAGCCCGCAGAGAAGTAGTTCTTCCTCAACTAACAAGTTACACAGAAACTAAATTCAAGTTCCAGTCTCCACAGCCTCACTACATGCATCCTGTCTTGGCCCCACTGAACCTTGTGTAAGTGAGATGATTCCTCATCCCTTGTGGCTTGAGTGTAGGTCCCATTCACTTTAAACCTTTCTCGTCAGACAATCTATTGAATCTCTTCTGAACCAGCTAATTGAAACACAAAATGCTGGAGTAACTCAGCGAGTAAGACAGCATCGGTGGAGGGAATCTCTGAGTTACTCCAGCACTGTGTTTTGGCCAAGATCACAATTTCATTTGCCTTCATAATTTCTTGCACGTTCATGCTAATTTTGTGTTTCTCGTAAGAGAAGACCTAAATTCCCTGAACTACATTGAATACTCATACCCTATTTGAATAACAAGTTTTTTTTTTTTAACTCTCCCTATTAAATAAGTAACCTCCTTTAGAGGAAAAGAATAAGAAAACATAGACTGATAAAAATCAGGTCCAAGAATTATTAAATCAGTTTTTCTTCACACAGATGTAGACTGAGTTGCTCAGTGTTTTCAATGTTTTCTGTTTATATTTCAGAAATCTAGCAACTGCAAGTTTTTTTTATTTTCATTTACTCATTAAAATGTATTTGAAATGTATTCAAACTTTCCTTGAATACATTTAAGTCAAATGTTTTTTTTTAAAGTGTTGTATTTACAATATCAAATTATTATAACCTACCCCTATGTTATTTCACGTCAATTGTATTATTTTCTTGGTAAGTTAAATATATGGCATCCGGAGATTTTAAAGAAAATACATACGTGTATTGCGCAGCGAGGGAAGCAGCTGGTCTAGCTTTGTGTGATTTGCTGTCAGCAATGAGCAACTACATCTTTGCTTTGTCCCAACATTAAGCACAAGGCATTCTACTACCTCTGAATAATCTCTTGCCCCAACTGAATCTCACACATCCCAGATGTCAAGCACATTACATCAGATGCCAGACAACTTCACAACAAACAGATTTCTTCCAACTGAGCGACCTCCTCACTCGGATTGGTCATCGTATTCTCGTGCTATATTATTGAATAAAAATTGTTTCACTTTTTAAAAATCTACTCGAGAAAGCAGATGGATATTATTTTGATTATATATTTGCAATACAAATACTGAATGGAGTAGTTTTGCAGTGACAATTTCTATGGCAACAGGCTTAATGCTGCCCTGGAGGAATCATTACAATTGCAAAGAAAGATGGAAATGATGGAGGTGGGGGTGTGTGTGGGTGTGTGGGTATGTGCGTGTGTGTGTGTGTGTATGCGTGTGAGAGAGAGTGTGTGTGTGTGTGTGTGTGTGTGTGTGTGTGTGTGTGTGTGTGTGTGTGTGTGTGTGTGTGTGTGTGTGTGTGTGTGTGTGTGTGTGTGTGTGTGTGTGCGTGTGTGCGTGTGTGTGTGTGTGTGTGTGTGTGTGTGCGCGCGTGAGAGAGTGTATGTGAGTGTAAGAATCTTGGTTGGGAAGAGAAGGGAGAATGCAAAAGATTGAGAGGGAGTTGCAGTGGAAATAGGTTAAAAACTGTTGAGAATAATGGAACTGATTTAGTGACTGATCCCTTAGCAGCAGCCCAAATAAACAGAAGGCACCTTCCAATTGTTTCCAGTGTACAGGCACCTTTAACATATCTTATTATTTATGATTGAAACAAAATCTAAATAGAAATATTACAAGCCATTGAACAGGTATACGCTTTGCAGAAAATCATAAATTAAACAAAGATATTCATCAAAAAAATGCTTTACTGTGAATAGAACTTCATAATTATGAGTAAAAAAACAGCAAATAAAAGCATGACACTTCTTAATCATAAAACGTGTTTGTCAAATAAAAAATCTGATTTGGAGTGTTAGTCTGTTTCCCTTCTGCAGAGAGCTGCAGAATTCAGTAATCCTTTGAAGAGCTGTGATGCGATCCAAAATACAAAAAAAAAATCAAAACACAGGATTTCAATCTATCTATAAAGGAACGACAACATTATAATCACTAGGCAGCCACCCAAAACATTTGTGAAATACAAATTATAAAAGACCAAGAAACACCAAATGAATCCGAGTATTATAGTCTTTGAAAGATAAACTGCAATCCGGTTGTTTTCCAGTGCTAATGCTTCAGTCCAGGAAAATTAAATGCAAGACAGATTTTTAAGCATTTCACAAGCTGGAGGACCTCATCCCAATGAGCTTGAACACGTCCTGAAGCATAAAGGGCAATCAGTGTGAAGCAAGATTGCCACATTGAAACAAGGCTCTGCATGATATGTATTGTTTGCACGGGCATGAAATACATTTAGAGTACATAGCTATACCTCCTCCTCCTCGCTCGACAGACGCTGGTATTCTGACTGGTCGCTCATTCTGGGTGATTAATTTCAGATCTCCACAATTGTATCTGCAAGATGCACTCTCAGTGAAGGAATTTAAATGTTTGAGGACCTTGCATTAAAAATACATTGCACGCTTTCCTGCTGTCCTCCACTTCTTCCTTCCCCTCTGGTCTCCTCTTCAGTGTTGCAATCTGCAAGTCCCCACAGTGTTGTGCACAGATTACAGGCAGAGCGACACGGCATAAAAATGCAAATACACATTGTATGTGTGCAACCCTCTGTCCCACACGTACAACCTCTCAAGCTGCATCAGCTGCTTTTAAACCATTCAGCTTCTGCGTTACTGGTTTAGAGATGCTGCATTAAAAACACATGATCAGTTCCTCCATCTATCCATCTTTTTGTTGCTATCTAACGCAAGGTAGATAGATGCTCACTATTCTTGATCTCTTTGCCAAAGCCCAGATTGGTTTGTTTCTTTCCTCCCATAATCCATGTGAATTAGTTGCTTCCCACCGTTCAATTCTCTACCCCAGTTTATTTTCCCAAGCTAGTGTGCATTTCTATAGCTGACTCCGTCCCTTGCCAAACAACTGTATGACTGTATTTCCATAGCCTAGGACACAGATGAACACACAAACAGCAGTACCGCTTCGTGCTGAGTACTGCCTCGCTCACAGGGAAATTGGCATGAGAAAGGGAGAGTGCTGCGGAGCAGAGGGCAAGGCATTGTAGTGAGGGCGAGAGCAGGCAAAAGAGGGGATTTCATTACACACAGTAACAACCCTTGTTTGAATAAGCTCCAGTTGAATCAAGAGGGGGGAAAAATGTAATGCTTGCAATAGGATGGGCTAAAATAGCCACTTAAAACAGTGAACACTTTTGAATACTATAGTGATGTTGTGTTCAGCTGCAGTTCCAGGAACTGATGTTTTACTGTTCCAATCCATTAATCTGGCAAAGAAAACATGGACACAAAAATCTGCTATTGCTATCTCATTGGTGCATTTTTACTTGGCATTTTACTTAATCAATAAAACAGAAATAATGATATGGTAAATAATGACTAGAGCCAGGATGTTTAGGCACTAAAAAAGTTAAATGGGCGGGAAAAAGGCATAATAAAATTACCAAAAAGGCACGAAAAAGGCATTTATTGACCAAAAAAGGTATACAAAAGCATTTATTTCCACCACCAAAATATGATAAAAAAATAATATAAAGGTATACTACACTAAATGACCAAAATTGCCTGGTTCCACATAATTACTTGAATTTTTTTCAAATTATCTGGTGGTAAAATATGCCGTCTGTCAGACAGAATATACTTCAGTTGTGAAAAACTTCATTCTACCCCAGCTGAGGTCACTGGTGCATACCCGAAACAAGCTACAGACTCTATATTCATATCGATATCTTGTGTATTACAACTACCTTTGAGAACTTTAGCTATGTTTTGTATTTCTTCAAGATCTTTGTTAGCTAAAATCACTCTCTCACATTTTCCTTGTATGTCTTTACCTACATCGCCAAGAACTTTACGAATATCATCAGTTGCTTAGTTGAAAACCTGCAAGTTATTCACTAATGTTTTGCCATGTTTCTCAAGGGAAGTGATAGCTTGTGGGAAGTTTGCAAAATTGGAAGCAATAAACACAAGATCGCGGTGGAGGGACTTTTTCTGCATGATTTCACTGACGATCCTGATTCTTCTTCTTCAAAACAGTTGACAATTTATTTCCTCTTTGCAACATTTGCAGCATAATAGAGTACAGCAGAGAGCCATGTACCCCACATAGTCAAAAAGGGCTGAGGAGGTGGCGGAATCTCGGGTGTCATTTTCTTGAACAACTGTACACTTGTCGGAGCTTTGAGGAAGATTTTCTTGACATTGGAAACTAGGTGATCGCCATTTGGACACAAGCTATGTCTGTGCTTGGCAATTCTATGAAGTCCTTGAGCTAAGCATGTCAAATGCAACATTTTGGCGAATAAAACTTTAAGTCTCAAACAGAAGTACATTCTTGTGCTTTATACCGTCTGGCCAAAGTACAGCAAGTGAAGATGTAAACAACTGAGCAATAGTTGAGCTGTTTGACTTCCCCAATACTTCCAATGTCAACAAATACTCCTTTGATGGGCTCCAGTGTACCGATGACCACATTGGCAACATATCTCCCCACAGCATTGGTTGTCTTGCCTATTGAGATCCATATTTTGTTGCATGCAACTTCATCTCTAATTTTCTGCACAACAATATTGAAGTTTCTGTCAACATAATTTTTCAGTAATGATGACTCGCTTGGTATATGTTCCTCTGTGTATTTCTCCAAAAAACCTCTGAGAGATTTGTTTTCAAATTTCCACAGTGGAATTTCAGCATCAATGAATGCCTTGCATAAATCACTCGAAAACTCAGTTTTGCGACTGGAGCCAGCAGCAAATGTAGTGAAGAGACAAGCTTGGGTATTTCGCCTGGGTAGTCTACACCCCACCGGTATCAACATTGACCTCTAATTTTAGATATCCCTTGTCTTCTCCCTCCTCCTCCTCTCCAACTTCCCAGCTCTCCTTCTAGTCCTAGTCTCTCCATCTTTTCCTTTCTTTTTCCCCCCCCCCCCCCCCCCCCCCCACATCAGTCTGAAGAAGGGTCTCAACCCGAAACATTGCCTATTCTTTCTCTCCATAGATGCTGCCTCACCCGCTGAGTTTCTCCAGTATTTTATGTCTACCTTTGATTTTTCCTGCATCTGCAGTTCTTTCGTAAATAGATTTTGGAGAAAACTAAACCAGCAGACAATGGCACGGACGAATGAACTACGGATGGTAGCGCCCCGAGTTTCGACCCGGCGGTGGAAGTTTTCTTGTTAGTTATACTATGTTAACACATTAATAATAACATTAATATTAACGTGTTAATATAGAAAAATGTCATAGTAATCACGGTACAACTAGAGAAAATAGCACAACCTTTTAGCAAAATGTCAAAAAAAGGCTGATTTAGAGACTATCTTGAAAAAGGCATTATCTCGGTGAAATTATCAAAAAAGGCATGAAAAGGCACATGGAATTCATGGCAAAATCATGGCTCTAATAATGACAATGGGACTTTTGTTTTACTCATTTAACAATCCAACACATTGGCATCATAGGTTTTGGGTGAATAAAACATACATATTTTCATTAGGGCAGCCCAGACCATCACACCAAGCAACCTCCTTTGTCATTTAAACCTCACGTTGCCTCGGCAAGTTCACCAGCATAATCAAGGACGAGTCTCACCTCCTCTTCTCCCCTCAGGCAAGAGGCATCGATTTTACATTAATTTCATTCAACCAGTCAAATCAAGTGCAAAAACACCATTAACAAAATAAAATATAGTCAAAAGTAATTAATCCAGTTCATGAAGAATCCTGTGCAATCTGTATCCAAGCTCCTAGTACAGATATGTGCAATAATCACAATTTTTTAGTTGAATCTGAAATTGAGTCTGTCTTCCTCATCATACTTCTACTGAAACAGCTGCCTTGTGTAAGGAGCTTTGACAGGCTGTGACCATTGAGATTTAATTCTGGGTTTTATGCCAACAGAAATACAGAGTCCCTGTAGGCAACCAGCAGCAAAGTGCATTTTCAGGAACTTTCTGGAGTTTAACAGGGAAACTCAGTCAGATATTAAACACAACAGTAAAAATGTCTTAGATAGACGCAAAATGCTGGAGTAACTCAGCAGGACAGGCAGCATCTCTGCAGAGATGGAATGGGTGATGTTTCGGATCGAGAAGAAGTGTCGTGACCCGAAACCTCACCCTTTCCTTCTCTCCAGAGATGACGCCTGACCCGATGACTTACTCCAGCATCTTGTGTCTGTCTTCGGTGTAAACCAGCATCTGCACTTCCTTCCTGGACTTATGATTAATGTAAAAATTTCATAGGCTCAATGAAAAAAATAATCAATGTCCATCGTCCTGATGAAACTATAACTATAGATTAAGCCATACATTCTAATTGGTCAGTGTTGTGAATCCAGCAGACATATTTTTTACATTATACTAGACCAAGTGGGACCTGTTGAGCCCCGTTCCCCCGACGCAATATTGCACCACTCACCCGTTCCCCCAACGGAACCCATTCCCCCACTCACCCATAGCCCCTAAATGTGCAGGCGTGGCTCATTTCCCCTCATCCCCCAGCACTCCCTCCCCCTCCTCTTTACCCTCCCTTTTCTTTCCTCTCTTCTCTCTCTCCTTACAGCAATGTACCAAATCTCTCATTGCACTGGGTGCTCTGTCATTTGGTAACATTGTAACAGGCAGGGCAAGTTTTAAAGTGAAAAGTTTGATTTTTTTAAATGAAAAAATATTTTTTTGTAAGTTTAAAATGTGAATAATGTAAAATATAACAATATATCGATCTGAATGGAACGCTGCTGTATTTTTTAAAACGGACTTTAAAAAAATGTAAATTAGATCCCATTGTGATGTAATTGTGGGGTGGGACACTACTGGGCAGTTTATGCAAATGAGATCCCATTGTGACGTCATATCCTGCTAACTGCCAGTGGCGATGGAAGAGATTTCAGTCAAATTGAGGTTTCGTAAAGTTTCCTTCGCTCCATAGATGCTGCTGCACTTGCTGTGTTTCTCCAGCAATTTTGTGTACCTGAGGTTTTGTAAAGTTTAAAATGTGAATAACGTTAAACATACCATCAATGTGAACGAAACCCGATACACCACACACCAGGACAAAGGTGAGTAAGGTGGTTAACAAATTGTAGCACTATCGTGTACCATTTTGGCGTAGTTCCGGGAGCACAGTTCGGACAGACAGACATAATAACAAACAAGAAGAGAGTTTTAGTAATGTATATACTAGACCAAGTGGGGCCAATGGGGTCCCGTTCCCCCAATGCAATATTCCACCACTCACACATATGCCCCAACTGCGCAGGCGTGGTTCATTTCCCCTCATCCTCCAGCACTCCCTCCCCCTCCTCTTCACCCTCCCTCCTCTTCACCTTCCCTCTTCTTTCTCCTCTCTCTCTCCTTAGAACAATGTAACAAATCTCTCATTGCACTGGGTGTTCTGTCATTTGGTAACATTGTAACAGGCCAGGCAAGTTTTAAAGTGAAAAGTTTGATTTTTTAAAGTGAAAAGGTAATTTCTTTAAAGTTTAAAATGTGAATAACTTGTAAATTATTACATCAATCTGAATGGAACGCTGGTGTGTTTTTTAATACGGACTGTTTTTTAATGTAAATGAGATCCCATTGTGACATCGTTGTGTGGTGGGACACTGCTGATGGGCAGTTTATGTAAATGAGATCCCATTGTGATGTCATACCCTGCTAACTGCCAGTAGAGATGGAAGAGATTTTAGTCAAATTTTTGTAAAGTTTAAAATGTAAATAATTTGTAAAATATACCATCAATCTGAACTAAACTTGATACACCACACACCAGGATAATGGCGAGTAAGGTGGGCCAAAAATTGTAGCGCTTTCGTGTACCGTTTTGGCGTACAGGAGCACAGCTCAGACAGACATAATAACAAACAAGATGAGTGTTTTAGTTATATTATACATATTACTAAAACAGATCTTTGTTTGTTATTATAATAGCTAATGTGTGTGTATATATGTGTATATATGTGTATATATATATATATATATGTATGTGTATATATATATATATATACATATGTATATATATATATGTGTATATATATATATGTGTATATATATATATATATATATATATGTATATATGTATATAAATACACATATACATATATATAGATATATATATATATCCCTAAGGGTGTGCTGCTAATTATGCAGGTCTGGTGATTAACATACACCAATGGCTTATTTCAGTGCATTTCAAATTATATTTAGATTGTGCCAGCAGCAGGGCATTGTTTACAAAATTAAAAATAGGTTGGTGTCAAGGGGCTTCTTAAAAAACTCAGTCGTCCATAACGTTCAGTGCAATAAAATCTTAATATCCCAGGAGTCGTGGAGACAGTTATGTATAAAATATTGAGAAAATTACCAGTTCCATGTTAAAATCCATTCCATTTTAACTTAACTCATAGAAGCTCAATTTAAAAAATATTTTTAGTACTACAATTCACAAATCCACTTTTATCTATAAAATACTTCCAAGGTTGATTGTAGGGATATGGACAGGAACTTGCAATAAGCTTGGCTTTATGCATGCATAGCAAGAATGCTGAGAAGGCACAGTCATTTTTTGGAATATTTGCTCTTATGATCAAAGTGAATAAGAATCAATGCTTCAAACTACTTGCCCTCTATAGCTTTGAATGCTGAAGTCAACCTTAGGAGTACCTTCAGCAACAGACTGGTTCCAGCAAGATGCAGTACAGAACGTTACAGGAGATCCTTCTTCCCTGTGACTATCAAACTGTACAACTCCTCCCCCTTCTGTCGTGGGGTAGACCGAGACTGACTCCCCTCCCCTCTTCCCTCCCCAATCATTGTACATCCCCGATCCTTTCCACTCGTCACTTTAATTTCATGTTTCATGTATTTTGTGTTTTATGACTGTTGGCAAATCAATTTCCCTCCTGGGATAAATAAAGTTCTATCGTATCGTAGTATCTCAATGCTTTATTCTTCAGTTCTTATACATGTTCAGAATGCAATAAATCACACTGCAAAATGAGGAGATCATTACAGATTCCATTATAGTTAGCATCAATTGTCATTCAAGAGCCCGTCAATTTTAGGATGTTGCAATTCATAAATTGCTCAAAGAAAAACAATAAAATGAGTATTGAGAGATTGATTTGCACCTACAGCACTAATTTAATTTAAAATTCAAAGAATCTATAGTTACTCCTTTAAATGACCTATGATTGATTTTTCAAATTCATAGTTTAACAATATAACAGTGTACATTTACTGATAGCACATAATCTTGTAGTTACAAAGAGATCCCTGGGGAAGGGGAAGAGAAGGTTGATGGGGCAGAAGACGGGAACTGTACCAGTTGAGAAACATGTGAACAACCTGTTCCGCCATTCAATTAAATCATGGTTAATTTGTAAACATTTATCGGCATTCAGAACAATCGCCTGACACCCTTTCAGAAAGCTGTCATTCTTAGCCACTGTAAAATCTTGATCAACTGGACCAATGGGCTGAGGAATGGCAAAATGGAGTTTAATCCAGATAAATGCGAGGTGTTGCATTTTGGCAAGGCAAACAAAAGCAGCACCTACAATGTAAACGGTCGTGCCCAGGGAGTGTGGCAGAACAGAGAGACATGGAGGTGGAGTTACATGGCTCTAAAATAGTGGCGACACAAGTAATAATAATAATAATAAATTTTATTTATGGGCGCCTTTCAAGAGTCTCAAGGACACCTTACAAAAATTTAGCAGGTAGAGGAAAAACATGTAAGGGGAATGAAATAAATAGTAGAGACATGACTAGTACACAAAGTAAAGACAGAATTCAATTCAAAACACAATGTGAGGCAATTAATGCACAGATGAAAAGGGAGGGGGACGTGGGGCTAAGGATAGGCAGAGGTGAAGAGATGGGTCTTGAGGCGGGACTGGAAGATGGTGAGGGACACGGAATTGTGGATCAGTTGGGGGAGGGAGTTCCAGAGCCTGGGAGCTGCCCTGGAGAAGGCTCTGTCCCCAAAACTGCAGAGGTTGGATTTGTGGATGGAGAGGAGACCGGCTGATGTGGATCTGAGGGACCGTGAGGGTTGGTAGGGAGGGAGAGAGGAGGTCAGTGAGATATGGGGGGGCCAGATGGTGGAGGGCTTTGTAGGTGAGGACCAGGATTTTGTAGGTGATCCAGTGGGAGATGGGAAGCCAGTGAAGTTGTTTGAGGACTGGAGTGATGTGATGCCAGGATTTGGTGTGGGTGATGAGTCGGGCTGCTGCGTTCTGGACCAGTTGGAGTCGGTTGATGTAGGTGGAGCTGATGCCAAGGAGAAGTGAGTTGCAATAGTCCAGTCGGGAGGAGATGAAGGCATGGATGAGTCTTTCAGCAGCGGGAGGTGTGAGAGAGGGTCTGAGTTTGGCGATGTTGCGGAGATGAAAGAAGGAGGTTTTAATGACATGGCAGATGTGAGGCTCAAGGGAGAGGGTGGAATCAAAGATCACGCCAAGGTTGCGGGCCTGGGGAGATGGTGTCGAGATAGTGGTGCCGTCGATGGTGAGAGTGGGGTTCTGTCTTATCGCTGTTGAGTTTGAGGAATCTATGTTGCATCCAAGTAGACAGGATGGTGAAGAATTCATTTGGCATGTTGGCTTTCATCAGTCCATTACTGAATACAGGAGTCAAGACATCATGTAAGACGGTACACTAGGTGATAAAGTCACAGTTAGCCTACTGTGTACAGTTCTAGTCTCCCTACTATAGGAAGGAGATCATCACACTGGAAAGGGTGCAAAAAAGACTTACAAAGATATTATCAGGTAGTTATAAGAAAGGTCCAGGTAGGCTTGAACTTTTTTTCTCTAGAATGCAGGAGATGCTGTAGAGGCTTATAAAATGATGAGGGACAGGGTAGGGGAGTCTAAAACTAGAGGGCATAGGTTTAAAGTGAGAAGGGAAAGATTTAAAAGGGTTCTAAAGGGCAACTTTGTCCCTCACATAGAAGGTCTTGCTTTTAAGGAATGAGCTGCTGGAGGAAATAGTTGAGATGGATACAACAAAAAGATACTTGAACAAGTAAGTGGATGGGAAAGGTTGGAGCGACATGTCCAAAGATAAGTCCTTTGACAAGCTTGAAAGTATGGATAAGTTGGGTTGAAGGGCCTGTTTCCATGCTGTATAGCTCTAGGATTATGACAGCAACAAAATAATTGACTATTTATTTTGTAATATAACTGAAAATATACTGGATATGCACAGTGGGTCAGACATTATTTTCTATTGCATCAGCTTCCAGTCAGTAGATCATCCAACAGTTAAGAGTGGTTAATTGCCATATGTACCAATATGCATCTATGAAATCCTCCACCAATTTCGGCACCTTGAGTTTAGCTTAACCACGTAACACATCTTCCCCTCTCTGTTAGACATTTCAATGCGATCCTGTACTCAGAGATACACTCACTTAATCAACCTTATACACGACCCTTTCTCTTCCAATTGAGCCTCATGTGAAGTATACAACATCAGCAGTTTTACCTCTTCCCTTCCCGCTAACTAGAATCACAAAGTTTATAAAGTGCTGGAGTAACTCGTGGGTCAGGTAACTCTGGAGAACATGGAGCGTTACGTTTTGGGTCTTCAGACTGATCGTGGTGAGGAGGGGGGGGGGTGGGGTGGAAGCTGGAAGAGAGGTGGGGCCAGGACGAAGCCTAGCATGCGATATGTGGATCTAAGTGAGGGTTTGATGGGTAGATGGTTCATCAAAGGCCAGAGGTGAATAGACCAGAGGTGTGAGACAAAAAGGCTAGAAGGGGCGTGAATTGTAAAGCCAGAGAAAGGACTATAAATGAAAGGGGTCAAGGGGAGGGGGAAGAGAAAGAGGAAAAATGTGTGCAGATCCAGGTGGGACACAGCCAAGAGAGCAGGTGGGGGGGGGGTCTATTAGTTGGTTTGTTACCTAAATGTGGAAAATTACATTCATACCTTTCAGCTGTAAGCTACCCAACTGGGATACGAGGGGCTGTTCCTCACTCTGGAAGCCCAGGACAGAAATGTCAGTATGGCAATGGGTGGAAAGTTAAAATAGTTAGCAACCAGGAGATCCAACATGCCTTTGTGGACCTAGTGCAAGTTTTCTGCGAAACCGTCACCTAGTCTACACTTGGTCTCGCCGATG